>NC_041223.1:62470821-62473346 GCF_002837175.3 Physeter macrocephalus
GGGCGGGCGGGGGCTGGGAGCTGAGGCGCGGGCTTCGGAGGTCGGATCCCAAGGAAAGGACTGGCAGCGTGAACACAGCCTGAAGGGGGCTAGTGCACCAAGCTAGCTGGGAGGGAGTCCAGGAAAAGGTCTGGAGCTGCCGAAGAGGGAAGAGACTTTTTCTTGCCTCTTTGTTTCCTGGTGCACGAGGAGAGGGGATTAAGCGCGCCGCTTAAAGGAGCTCCAGAAACAGGCGCGAGCCGCGGCTATCAGTGCGGACCCCAGAGACGGGCGTGAGACGCTAAGGCTGCTGCTGCAGCCACCAAGAAGCCTGTGTGCAAGCACAGGCCACTCTCCACACCTCCCCTCCCAGGAGCCTGTGCAGCCCGCCACTGCCAGGGTCCCGTGATCCAGGGACAATTTCCCCGGGAGAACACACAGTGTGCCTCAGGCTGTTGCAACATCCTGCCGGCCTCTGCCGTTGCAGGCTCGCCCCGCACTCCGTACCCCTCCCTCCCCCCAGCCTGAGTGACCCAGAGTCCCCGAAGTAGCTGCTCCTTTAACCCTGTCCTGTCTAAGGGAAGAACAGATGACCTCAGGCGACCTACACACAGAGGCGGGTCCAAACCCAAAGCTGAGCCCTGGGAGCTGTGCGAACAAAGAAAAGAAAGGGAAATCTCTCTCAGCAGCTTCAGGAGCAGCGGATTATATCTCCACAGTCAACTTGATGTACCCTGCATCTGTGGAATACCTGAATAGACAACAAATCATCCCAAATTGAGGAGGTGGACTTTGGGAGCAACGATATATATATATTTTTTTCCCTTTTTCTCTTTTTGTGAGTGTGTATGCGTATGCTTCTGTGTGTGATTTTTGTCTGTATACCTTTGCTCATTTATCCTAGGGTTCTGTCTGTCCGTTTTTTTGTTTTGTTTTGTTTTTTTAGTATAGTGTTCAGTGCTTGTTATCATTGGTGGATCTGTTTTTTGGTTTGGTTGTCCTTTCTTTTTTTTAATTATTTAAAAAAAATTTTTTTAATATTTTTTGTTTATTATTTTAACAACTTTTTTTATCTTTTTCTTTCTTTCCTTCATTTATTCTCCTTTTTATTCTGAGCTGTGTGTATGACAGGCTTTTGGTGCTCCAGCTAGGCGTCAGGGCTGTGCCTCTTAGTTGGGAGAACCAAGTTCAGGACATTGGTCCACCAGAGACCTACCAGCTCCACATAATATCAAACGGCAAAAATCTCCCAAAGATCTCCATCTCAACGCCAACACCCAGCTCCACTCAACGACCAGCAAGCTACAGTGCTGGATACCCTATGCCAAACAACTAGCAAGACAGGAACACAACCCCACTCATTAGCACAGAGGCTTCCTAAAATCATAATAAGGTCACAGACACCTCAAAACACACCACCAGACGTGGACCTACCCACCAGAAAGACAAGATCAAGCCTCATGCACCAGAACACAGGCACTAGTCCCCTCAACCAGGAAACCTACAAAAACCACTGAACCAACCTTAGCCACTGGGGGCAGACACCAAAAACAACGGGAACTATGAAACTGCAGCCTGCGAAAAGGAGACCCCAAACACAGTAAGTTAAGCAAAATGAGAAGACAAAGAAATACACAGCAGATGAAGGAGCAAGGCAAAAACCCACCAGACCTAACAAATGAAGATGAAATAGGCAGTCTACCTGAAAAGAAATCAGAATGATGATAGTCAAGATGATCCAAAATCTTGGAAATAGAATGGAGAAAATACAAGAAACATTCAACAAGGACCTAGAAGAACTAAACAGCAAACAAACAATGACGAACAACACAATAAATGAAATTAAAAATACTCTAGAAGGGATCAATGGGACAATATTAAACACACCAACATTCGAATTATAGGGGTCCCAGAAGAAGAAGAGAAAAAGAAAGGGACTGAGAAAATATTTGGAGAGATTATAGGTGAAAACTTCCCTAATATGGGAAAGGAAATAGTTAATCAAGTCCAGGAAGCACAGAGAGTCCTGTACAGGATAAATCCAAGGAGAAACAAGCCAAGACACGTGTTAATCAAACTATCAAAAATTAAGTACAAAGAAAAAATATTGAAAGCAACAAGGGAAAAACAACAAATAACATACAAGGGAATCCCCATAAGGTTAACAGCTGATCTTTCCGCAGAAACTCTGCAAGCCAGAAGGGAGTAGCAGGACATATTTACAGTGATGAAAGGGAAAAACCTACAACCAAGATTACTCTGTCCAGCAAGGATCATTCAGATTTGATTTGATCAAATCATTCTTTAAATGATTTGATTTGCATTTAATGATTTGTCAAATCATTCAGATTTGACAGGGATATTAAAACCCTTACAGACAAGCAAAAGCTAAGAGAATTCAGCACAACCAAACCAGCTTTTACAACAAATGCTAAAGGAACTTCTCTAGGCAGGAAACACAAGAGAAGGAAAAGACCTACAATAACAAACCCCAAACAGTTAAGAAAATGGTACTAGGAACATACATATCGATAATTACCTTAAAT
>NC_041223.1:62474151-62475554 GCF_002837175.3 Physeter macrocephalus
GACAATGGAGACACGACGACCCAAAACCTATGGGATGCAGCAAAAGCAGTTCTAAGAGGGAAGTTTATAGCAATAAAATCCTACCTTAAGAAACAAGGAACATCTCAAATAAACAACCTAATCTTACACCTAAAGCAATTAGAGAAAGAAGAACAAAAAAAACCTCAAAGTTAGCAGAAGGAAAGAAATCATAAAGATCAGATCAGAAATAAATGAAAAAGAAATGAAGGAAACGATGGTAAAGATCAATAAAAGTAAATGCTGGTTCTTTGAGAAGATAAACAAAATTGATCATTAGCCAGACTAATCAAGAAAACATGGAGAAGAATCAAATCAATAGAATTAGAAATGACAAAGCAGGAAGAAATAGAAAATATGAACAGACCAATCACAAGCACTGAAGTTGAAACTGATTAAAAATCTTCCAACAAACAAAAGCCCAGGACCAGATGAATTCTAGGTGAAGTCACAGGTGAATTCACAGGTGAAATCTATCAAATTCTATTCTGTGAATAGAATTTGTGAATTAGAGTAGAATTCTGTGAATTCTATCAAATTCTGTTCTGTTAATTCTATTCACAGGTGAATTCTATCAGACATTTAGAGAAGAGCTAACAGTTATCCTTCTCAAGCTCTTCCAAAATATAGCAGAGGGAGGAACACTCCCAGACTTATTCTACGAGGCCACCACCATCACGCTCATACCAAAACCAGACAAAGATGTCACAAAAAAAGAATACTACAGACTAATATCACTGATGAAGATAGATGCAAAAATCCTCAGCAAAATACTAGCAAACAGAATCCAACAGCACATTAAAAGGATCATACACCATGATCAAGTGGGGTTTATCCCAGGAATGCAAGGATTCTTCATTATACACAAATCAATCAATGTGATACACCATATTAACAAATTGAAGGAGAAAAACCATATAATCATCTCACTAGATTCAGAGAAAGCTTTTGACAAAATTCAACACCATTTATGATCAAAACCCTCCAGAAAGTAGGCATAGCAGGAACTTACCTCAACAAAATAAGGCCATGGATGACAAACCCACAGCCAACATGGTCCTCAATGGTGAAAAACTGAAACCATTTCCACTAAGATCAGGAACAAGACAAGGTTGCCCACTCTCACCACTATTATTCAACATAGTTTTGGAAGTTTTAGCCACAGCAATCAGAGAAGAAAAAGAAATAAAAGGAATACAAATCAGAAAAGAAGAAGTAAAGCTGTCACTGTTTGCTTTACAGATGACATGATACTCTACATAGAGAATCCTAAAGATGCTACGAGAAAACTACTAGAGCTAATCAATGAATTTGGTAAAGTAGCAGGATACAAAATTAATGCACAGAAATCTCTGGCATTCCTATACACTACTGATGAAAAACCT
>NC_041223.1:62476127-62505599 GCF_002837175.3 Physeter macrocephalus
ACATGTAAATGTATGAAATTAGAACACTCCCTAACACCATACACAAAAATAAGCTGAAAATGGATTAAAAAACTAAATGTAAGGCCAGACACTATCAAACTCTTAGAGGAAAACATAGGCAGAACACTCTATGACATAAATCGCAGCAAGATCCTTTTTGACCCACCTCCTAGAGAAATGGAAATAAAAACAAAAACAAATGGGACCTAATGAAACTTAAAAGCTTTTGCACAGGAAAGAAAACCATAAACAAGACCAAAAGACAACCCTGAGAATGGGAGAAAATATTTGCAAATGAAGCAACTGACAAAGGATTCATCTCCAGAATTTACAAGCAGCTCATGCAGCTCAATATCAAAAACAAACAAACAACCCAATCCAAAAATGGGCAGAAGACCTAAACAGACATTTCTCCAAAAAAGATATACAGATTGCCAACAAACACATGAAAGAATGCTCAATATCTTTAATCATTAGTGAAATGCGAATCAAAACTACGATGCAATATCATCTCACACCGGTCAGAATGGCCATCATCAAAAAATCTAGAAACAATAAATGCTGGAGAGGGTATGGAGAAAAGGGAACCCTCATACACTGTTGGTGGGAATGTAAATTGGTACAGCCACTATGGAGAACAGTATGGAGGTTCCTTAAAAAACTAAAAATAGAACTACCATATGACCCAGCAATCCCACTACTGGGCATATACCCTGAGAAAACCATAATTCAAAAAGAGTCATGTACCAAAATGTTCATTGCAGCTCTTTTTACAATAGCCAGGACATGGAAGCAACCTAAGTGTCCATCAGCAGAGGAATGAATAAAGAAGATGTTGCACATATATACAATGGAATCTTACTCAGCCATAAAAAGAAACAAAATTGAGTTATTTGTAGTGAGATGGATGGACCTAGAGTCTGTCATACAGAGTGAAGTAAGTCAGAAAGAGAGCAACAAATACCGTATGCTAACACATATATTGAAATCCAAAAAAAAAAAAAGTCATGAAGAACCTAGGGGCTAGACGGGAATAAAGACGCAGACCTACTACAGGATGGACTTGAGGACATGGGGAGGGGGAAAGGTAAGCTGGGACAAAGTGAGAGAGTGGTAGTGTATATGGATATATATACGCCACCAAATGTAAAATAGGTATCTAGTGGGAAGCAGTCGCGTAGCACGGGGAGATCAGCTCGGTGCTTTGTGACCACCTAGAAGGGTGGGAGGGAGGGAGACAAAAGAGGGAAGAGATATGGGGACATAAGTATATGTATAACTGATTCATTTTGTTATAAAGCAGAAACGAACACACCATTTGTAAAGCAATTATACTCCAATAAAAATGTTAAAAGAAAAAAGTGTATGAACTTCCAGTTATAGGTTGAATAAGGTCTGAGAATCTAATGGATAGGTTAGAAACTATAGTTGATGATAACATTGCATTGTACAATCAAAAATAAATAAATAGATAAAAATTTGTAAGTGAAAAAAAAAGAAAAGAAACATTATGCTGAGTGAAAAGAAGGCAGTCACATAAGACCACATGTTGTATGATTCCATCTATATGAAATTCCCAGAATAGACAATCCATAGAGACAGAAAGTAGATCAGTGCCTCCGGGGACTGGGGAAGGAAGAAAATGGGGAATGATTGCTAATAGGTGTAAGGTTTTGGGGGGAGGTGATGAAAATGTTCTGAAATTAGATAGTGGTGATGACTTCACAGTTCTTATGAATATACTAAAAACCAGTGAGTTGTACGCTTTAAAAGGTTGGTTTTGGGCTTCCCTGGTGGCGCAGTGGTTGAGAGTCCTCCTGCCGATGCAGGGGACACGGGTTCATGCCCCGGTCCAGGAGGACCCCACGTTCCGCGGAGCGTCTGGGCCCGTGAGCCATGGCCGCTGAGCCTGTGCGTCCGGAGCCTGCGCTCCGCGACGGGAGAGGCTGCAGCGGTGAGAGGCCCGCGTACCGCCAAAAAAAAAAAAAAAAAAAAAAAAGGTTGGTTTTTATGTGTGAATTATACCTCAATACAGCTGTTATGTTTAAAAGACAATGCTTACTGTTAATACTTTGTGAAGGCTATTTCATGTTCTGGTACTTTTTCCACAGAAGAACTTGTGGGTTGTGTTTTTGGTTTTTTTTTTTTCAAGAAAACATCTTTAAAAAGAAACAGTTATACTGGCTTTAGAATTGCATCTAATATGAGAACTTATTTGCTCAATAAAGACAAGTACGCTATATCTTCCTTATCCATTATCGTCATGCTATGGAAAACATTATCTGCTACTTCATTTTAATTAATTTAACTTCATGTGCATCACATGTTTTGTACTCTTGCCATAGTGGATTACAGTTTCTGAAATTTTCCTTGTTCTTAGAGAAAGTAATTTTTTCCCCAGCTACTTACATTTAATGTTCCAAAAACAGCATAACAACAATGTGTTAGCACTTGGAACATGGTGAATTTTCTACATTCTTTGTTGATTTTTTTTGTGTTGCCGTTTTTATTTACAAGTGCACAGTTGTAAAGGATTGGGTTAAATACTGAAAGAATGTAAATGTTCTTTTTGTAACTTTTCTTTCTTTCAAAACAAAATTAGCATCACAAATAGTTGATTTTATATATATATATATATATATTGCTAATTTTAAGTGAAGGTAAACTTAGTTTCTAATTTTCTACATATATGTTTTGGGAGGAATATGCTTATGAATTTAAAAAATCAACCTGCTTCTCTCTAAATCAGCTGAATTATTAAAGGTTATGTTTAATCAGTATGTAACAGTGTTTGCAAGGTTAGGCTACTGGAGTGTTTTTGAATATGGGCTCTTTTCTAACAGAAAGCCTTATCTTCACATGTGTTTTTTCAGTTACAGGGTTGTAAAAAATAGACTGTTAAGTGTTTTATATTTTCTTAAAATGGAAGATAGGGAGACTTTAGAACAAAACAAAAGCTCCTAACTATTTCGCTTTGAAAAATAACAAAAAAGCATGTAGATACTTTAAGAAAACAACATGTTTTTCTAAATCTAGAGTGCTCATAAAAATGAGGATCCAGATGGTCAAACCAGACAAAATGTGTAATGCTGTAAATTTTCCTCCTAGTTAAAAGGCTGGCCACCGAGAACCTGCAATACATGGTCAAAGCCTGCCAAGTGGGGTCAGGAGGAGAACCTGCCGCCCAGCTGACTTCTGTGTTTAGGTAACTGGAAAATATGCCAACTGGCAAGAAGACTATTGCCAGCCATTTGACAGCCAACATGTTTTTTAAATAACTAATTATCCAAAACATAATGTGTTACTACTTGTTTGTAGTTTCAATTATTGTATTTTTGGCAGTAGTTTTGCTATGTTGTGTTGTTTTATTAAAAAATAAAAGTACCAAGGAGAAAGATAAATGAGCTGACTTAAAATTACCTGAGAATTTAGTAAGGAAGATTCTTGCATATGTTTAAGAGGAAAAAGTGGAAAACGTGAGTCATGATGACAGGTGTACAGGCTTTGGAACTGCTAAACATGCTACTCAGGATCCACTGTGGAAGTGCCTGTCACTGGTTTTCCTACTCACTTTAGATGCTGTGGACCCAGAAAGCTCCATTGTATGTAATTGTGAAGCACAGACTTTGTAGATCTGTTGTTCCTTCACAAGAATAACTGCAACTTGAGAAACATTTTCTGTTTTGTTTTTATTTTCCTGCCTTGCACCCTATAGAGTCTTATGCTTTCTGTTAGGGTAGTACTTTTAAGTATTTCTTTCTCACAGTTTCTACCAGTTCACCTTTATTTCCTGTATCTCTACCCTAGCACTACCAAGATAAATAGTTTGGGTCCATTTCCTTCATTCTGTGTTAGATTTTTAATTCCTCAGTTTTCTTTCTCATCACATAGTTGGCACTTGTCAGTTGTTTACAGTTTATTTAAATTGTGATCATTTGAAATAAATACTGGATTTATGAAAACTGTAAAACCCTAAGAGAGGAGGAAGGATTTTATATGAACAAAGATTGCATGTTTGTTAAGTACAATTTATTGAGCTAGGTGACTTTTATTTTCTTGGGGGGAGAGAGTGGAAATTTTAGGATTAAAATATATAATTCTTATTAATAAAAGGCCTTCTATGGGTCGAAAGTCTCTTGATTGGTTAAGGAATGTAAAAATTATTTCAAATAACTTGCTTTCTTCATAGAAATATTGTTTGATTTATCTAGAGATAGCAATAACTAAAAGATATACAAAATAACTAGGAAACTGGACTCTTGGCTGTTTTAGTCTCTTCTACATCCTGACCATCTAGATTTCAGCATGCACACTATAGCAAAAAAGTCCCTGAGATTAGATTTTCCCCCTTATTCTTCCTCCTGGGATTCCAGCTCTTCCCTTTCCCTTTCTGCTAATGCCGCCACTCTGTTCACAGCTCATACTGAAGCCATTTCTGTTCTTTATTTTCAAGTGTTAAATAGTGTTCATATGGCATCTAAATCCTTAAGGTAATCTTACATGAAATGATCCTTCTTGTGTTCAGGTTACAGCTTGTTGCCATACAGATACCAGCCCAAGGAATTGCCCCAGAAGTAATTATAAGTAACTTGTTTTACTTTCAGGAAATTTATCGAGGATTATGGTATGAGATATGATTATCAGATTTACAGCATTTTAGAAACAGTAGCAGCATTGGACCAACAGGTTGTTATCCACTTGATTTCTACCCTTACTCAATCTCTGAAGAGTTCAGAGCGGAAATGGGGCCTTGGCAGAAATATTGCACAAAGGTATGTTTGACAATTTGATTATATCCTTTCGGACAATGATTATGAAATCTAGATTCATTTTCTAGAAATGGCCTATTTTCCACTTATAAAAATTTGGAGTGTGTTCCAGTGAATAAGATTAGTGACTCAACTAGATAATATGGGTTTTGGTCAGAAATAGATCAAGGCTTTTTTTTTTTTTTTTTTTTAATAGATTACAACCCAGCTGAAGGTAATGCTGGACTATTTAGAGTAATGAAACATGGGGGGGTATAAGTCTGTATTTCCTAAAGAGATTGTTTTAGAAGGGTCAGTACTCATACTATAATTCATATGTCCAAAAGTAGTATGTTAAAGAATCAAAGTACTTTAATCACATCGTGTATGGTGTGTATAGACAAGTAGACATTCAGGCAGGCTCAGTTTGTAAAGACGTAAATGAAAAATAATGGAAAAGGTAGTAAATATATATCTGTCTTCTTTTCTTTTTTCTTTATAGGGAAGCCTATAGCAAACTTTTATCTCACCTAGGACAAGTGGGACAAGATGAGATACAGAGACTAGAAGATGACAATATTGAATCTATTTTGTGATTCATTCTCAATATTAATTATAACTATCTAAAGTCACTTTGCACCATTCTGACTCCTACTTTTAATTAATTGTATAATGTTCTGTTAAAAATACTTCTAGGATTTTTTCCTTTCATACCTGTAAGTATAAAGTATATACATAAGGAAATAAAAGTTAATTAAATATGTTATAGGAGCTTTGGAACTTGGTAAAACTGCATTCTATTTTGAAGAGGTTTTAGTGAAACTAAGGAAACTTTTCCTAACTGGGAATGTTATGTGTGTATGTCTAAGCAGGTTTGTACTGGTTGATCCATGGCCATTTTACTGTAATGTGACTTTCTGCCTTGTGAGTAATTTATTTCTGTTTTGTTTTTGTTTTCTTATGAGTTATATTTTATTATGTTACTATTTCAAATTACCTGGCTGCCCTATGCTGGATTTTTTTTTTGGAGGGGTGGTCAGGGGATAGAACAGTGTATTTTTTATCCTTTTTTATATTGTACTATGCAGAACAGTATATTTGTTATCCTTTTTTATACTATGCGTGAGGCAAGTTAATAAAATCCTTACAAAGCATACTTAACTCTATGAGGAATGAGACTGAATCTGGCTAAATGATTATGCAGGTAATATGTATTTTTTTTTAACTTGGGCCAGCAGTGTTTATATCAATACTTGGGTTCCAACGGTTGCCAGATGTTTTCCTCTACTCATCCTTTCGTTTGGAATTGTCATTAAAAGACAGATCAGGAGGAGGATAAACAAGAGCCTTTAAGAAAAGAGAATAAATAATATTCTGGAAATTTTTAAGTTTACAGAATTAACAGAAGAGGTCTGAGAAGTCAGCTGATTTATCTCCTTGCTGTTCAATTAGAGCCTCCTATAAACTAGCATCTTACATGTTTGAAGGGAGCCAGTTTAGTTTCCTGTAGCAGCTCATCTCTCAACCCTTTAACTGTTTCATTCAGATTCATTCTACCACTTGGGCTTTTGTCCTTGACTCCTTTTTCTAATGAGCATTATTTGGTAAAAAGAGCTCCAATCTTAGTGTTGGGAACCCACCCGGGTCTCAAACCCAGCTCTGCTTTGTGACCTTGAGTAAGTTCTTAACCTTTCTGAGCCTCAGTTTCTTCGTGGAGAAAAATGAATAATAACCCTTTTTTAAATTTCACAATGTTCTGGTAGTTATCAGTGGGATAATTGATTTATAATCATATAATTTAAATGTATGTGAAAGTATTTGTTGATCTGTGTTCTGTTTGGTGGTGTACAGACATGATCACTCTATCTCATGCACAAAGGTGAAGAACACTTCTCAATTTTGTTCCTCTTTCTCTAATGGTATGTCCTAGATGAAGATCCCACTTCTTCTCAATGTTTTCTTACATGTCACGTTTGCTAAGTTTGAAATAATTTATTGTTTTTTTCTTGAGCATCTAGTGTTTATCGTGGTTCTACTGTTCCTTCAGGAAAACATTTCAACCCTTTTCTGACTCAAGAAGTATCTTTTAAAATGAAATGCACTGCAATCAGGAAACTGTAGTTAATAGCCCTTTCCTAATTGTAATCTGTGAAGTCTAAAGGACTTCATGACATATAAATGATTTATTTGCCCCCCAAATAAACTGTTTTTAATTCAACAAATGGGATGAATAAAAGCCTCTTTAAGGTTACTAAGACTTCATAGCACTGAGTTTCTTTTCATTATGATAGTGACTTATTAAATGATGCATTATTTTGCAAGTTGTAGCAACTGAAATTTAAACTAATGGGATGCCTTTAAAGAGGTTATTTATGTGTGTGTGTGTATGTGTATATATGTGTGTGTATATATATATTTTTTCACCCCCAAGGGAAACTGATAAAGATATCTTGGAGAATCTTGCTCCTTAGCTTATGAAACTTTTTAAGGGTTAAGAAAATCTGCTACTGAATCATGCATTAGGGTGTATAGCTGTAGATACTAAGAATAACTAAAGTTTATACATAAAAATATCAGTAACAAGAAAAAGTCTGTAACAATACACGTGTATGTATATATATATGTATTTTTTAATTTATGTATCAGTAAAGTTTTAAAGAAGCTGTTTTATTAATTGAAGAAAAAAAGAAAATTTATGACTGTTCCATTTCTTAAGAATCTTTACTGACCCGTAAATTATTACTATAGTCTTGTCTTTTTCCATTTCCAGACTTAAGAGTACCTTATACTTGCTTCGTTAATGTTCCTTTTCCCCTAAAAACCCTGTAATCTCTGAGGCTGCTGCTTCTACCATTGTAAGGTAGGCCAGTCTCTTTTGGTCAAATCTGGAATGTGTTCTCATTTTTCTTGGTCTTTGGGGCCTCTGTGACATTGCATTTTCCTTTATCTTCTCATCCCTTCCTCAGCAGTATCGCTCCTTCCTACATACATGTTCTTCCTTCTTGTCCCTATTGGTAAGATCTAGCCCTTCACCTGCTCTGTCTCAGCATTCTTGTAGTAGTGAACTGATAAAACTAGCTTATAATTTTTTCTGTCTGTAGTGCTAATTTTTCTCTAAACCTGTCTAGTTGGATTCTCCTGAAATCTCAAGGCAACACGTCAAGCTGCCCTTATCATCTTCGTTTCCAGTCTAGCTCATGCCTTCATTTTCTACCCAGAGAATACACCACTTTCCCAAGTCACTTAGCCGTGACATTTCTTGGATTCATTGATCCCCACTTTTCATTTGATCACCGTACAAGCTCTTGTGATTTTTTTCTTTGTGCCATTTCATGCATCCAAACATTTTTCTGTTGGGTACTATAATCTCCTTCTTATCTCTGGACTCCTGAAATTTATTCTTCACATAGTTTTGACATTAGTGTTCCTAAAATACTTCTTTCTTCTTGTTAGTTTTCTGCTCAAGGACCTCCATTTACTTCCCATTGTTAATAAGCTGACATTCAAGCCCTTCAGTCAGGAGACTTCTGCCATCTGACGCTATACATTCTGTTTCCAAACTTACCTCAAGCAGGAGAGTAGACTGTCTTAGCTGCTTTCTCTGAATGACATGTTCATTCTACACTGTGGGCCTCACTCAGTTTGCCAATTAGAATACCATCATTTCTATAGAAACCTAACCTTAAGACACTTAAATAGGAAGAAAATTAAAATATACATGTTGGATATGTAAGCCACTCAAATAATTTCTTTAAAATATCAGATGGAGTGTAGAAGAGATGATTGAAAGACAACAGGGTGATGAAAGGACTTTATTAGACACAGATTTGGTTACGATTTAAATTTCAGTTGAACATTTAATTAGGTTTCCATAGGGGACGAAAAAAACATGGAGTATTGTCTCTGCACAAAAATCATTCAGTATTTTGTTCATTTGTAGTAGAAGAGTTTCAAAGTTTAAAACTTTTTATATCTTTATTTATCCCTAGCATATTTTCTTTTCTTACTAAGCATATTTGACTTTTTCTATTTTGGGGGGTAAGTAAAATATTATTTGTGAGTTGTTAGACTATGTGTGTGTTTTCATTATGCATTGTTATTTTTATCTTCTTCCATGCTTCATCACAAATTTTTAAAACTACTTTGTTCTTAACTAATTACATGAACCCATTTCCATGTACTTTCACAGAATCTCTGGCAATTTTTATTTTTACTTCCCCTTGGTTAGGATTATATATCATAAAAATTTGATGAGCCTTTGCAGTTGGGAAAAGCCTTAGGAAACCTACCTTCCCTAATCCTACACAGTAACATAGCACTTGTGTTTCAAAGATAAAAGATAGATATCATAGAAACCTCACCAAAAACTGTGTTCTCTGTTCTAAACCACTGCTTTTTGACTGATAGACTTTTTACATAAACCTTACATTTTCCAAAAACTGATCTCCTGCCTACTCCTCCTAGGGTTAAAAATATTGCCTTGTCAGTCAAGTATAGAGTATGCTAGTATAAATAACATGCTTTGTTTGCTTAAAACAGTTGGTTTGGGAAGCTAGCAAAATAGTGTATTCTTTCACATATTTAATAAGATATGAGATTTATATTTTGATTCTGTGATAAACTATGTTTCGTAAGATTACCAAAATCAGTACCAAATGAACTTACCAACTTCTGCTTATTGAAGTTTTTGGTGTGCTGATAGTTATCCAGTTCATTGCATTTGTGGATTGTGCTTTTAGAAAAATTCTGGGCATATGCATGCTTTAAGTTATTTGTGTATATAGTAATGAGATATAATAAAAAATGTATATATTCAACTTACATTGCACCTGTGATTATTCAACTGCCTCTTTATGACAGATTGACTCTTTGAAAACCAAAATAAAAATGAACCGTGTTATCTAGAGGAATAATTTTTATCTTATTATTCCTGTTACTTTTATACTCTGCTAAAACAAAGAAAAGTTAATTTTTCAGCTATTGTAATGGCTGAAGGATATACAATATACATGTGGTTAAACTGAGAACAGAAAAAGTATGAAAAACACCCTAAAAATAACCAATTGGCATTTTGTTCTTAAAGATCTAAGGAATTTTATTGCATTTTACATACATATATATTATTTTATTTTAGAGATTCATGTCTTTTCTGGCTTTTCCTCCTAGAGTAAGAACACTGCTAATATCTGTGCTACTGCTTTTCCTTTTTAAAAGTAAAATCTTGAAATGATGTTTAAACTGTTGGAAGCTTCGTAGTCTTTTGGAAATTCAAATTAATAATTTAAATATAAATACAATATGATCTTTAACTTTGAAGAGTAAAAATGGAAGATGAATTACTGTAGAATAGTTCACTTAAATGGAGAACATATATTTGAATAGTTTCAATGGGCTTTGGTTTATATGACCAAACATTGTTTTCTAGAATTTTTCTTATTAGCTCTTAAGATCAGTAATTTGAGGGAAGGATCGAATTATAAGCAATCTGAGTTTTTTCTTTTTAGGGGAGGGATGCTGTACTTTGGATGCTGTTCTTTGTCTATAAGTGTTTCTGAAAAGTATGTAAAACTTTTAAAAATTCTGACTTCAATTCTGTAATATTACTGAATAATACATTAAAGTTCACTGAGGAGAGGTTTGATAATATATACTGGTTTGTTTTAAATGAATAGTTAGAAGTGTACAAAGAAATTAGAATACTCTCAGGCTGCCTTTCCGTTTATCATTCAAGCAAGTTCACTTTTAGACCTTCCCTTTCATTAATTGGGTAGAGTCTGGGATTAAAAATAGATTGTTTTATAAGGTACAACTGCTAGATGGAAAATCTGTGTGTCAAGTAGAAATTTTAGTAAATCTGAAATAATTCTTGTTTAGGTCCTTGTTGAAAAGATTTCTGAAACGCTGGAGTCCATTTTCCTGACACGGTAAGGCATCTAAAAAATTTAATTTAGATGGTTTATACCTTTTAAAGAGACTCTCTGTTTTCCTTCTAAATGTCAATTATCAATTTTCACTTTTCAGAACTGTACAAATACTCTTAAGGCTTTTTGTTTGTATAAACAAAATCTGTTCTTTTAAAAATTTACCATTTTTTTCTTACCCCTAGTCTCCCCTCCCGACCTTTAATCTAAATAGCCAAAAGATTTATTTATATATATATATTTTTTTAATTAATGTTTTAGGTAGCTTATATAAAGTTAGTGAATTCTATATTTAGGATAAAAAATATTTTTTTATTCACTTCTGATTACTAAAAGTGGTTACATGAATAAAATGACAATTTCCCATTAAGACAAGGATTGCTGAATGATTAAGGAAAAAAAGTAAAATCTTCCCTTTAATAAAGGTGATTTATCCTAACAAGATTAAGGAAAGGGGAAAAACTCATGTTATACTTGTTGAATTTATGTTCAAATACGATTATTGAGTTGTTCTATTTTTATTTTTGTTATAGACAAAGCAAATCCAAAAACCTAGCCTAAAAAAATTCTCATGCATTATTAAAAATGGTAGTAATAAAATATGTATTGGTGGTAGAGAAGAATCCCACAAGCGCTCAAGATTGACATAACCTTTAACAAAGTGGAAAAACTTTTATTAGAACTACTGATACTAGGTTCAAATTTATGTCAGAGCACTTTATGGTACCGAAATTAGTACAACTAATTTTTTCTGAGCTTTAAAATGTCATTTTTCACTAAATGAGCTTAGATGAAATGTTTGAGAGACTTATTATTTGAGGCAAGTGTTTGTACAAGTTTAGGAATCTTTGGCTTTAGTAAACTCCCTTTTTCATAATTAGCATGTCTCTTTCACATGCTTATCAGAATCATTTATCTCATAGCTTGTGTTCCAAGTTCTATCTAGTAATTTTTAAACTTCAAAAATAATCTTTTTCAGTTACAAGGTTCTAAAACAGTAAAATACCTTGTAATTTCAGTGACGTTTTTTTTTCTTAGGCAAAGTACTTCAGAGCATTTGCCTAATCCTTACAACATTCTTCTGAATTAATATGGAAATCAATAATTGCCCTCCTTAAAAAGTGAGAAAACTGAAGCAATGTAAAGTTAAGCTCCTGGCCCAAGGTAACAGAGCAACCAAGGTGAAAAATCTGGGTATTCCATCTGCTGTTCCAGTGTACTTCTATTATTTGTATTACCTTGAATAAAATATGGTATTTAAAAATTTATGATGTCATAATGAGGAGTCTCTACTTATACAGCAGGGCTGTATAATGTTAAATTTTTAAAAGAAAAATTACAATCCCAGGCTTAAGTAGTAAAGAGATTAAGTGCTGACAATTTTTTTTTAAGATCACTGATGGCAGTACTTGTGAAATAAACTGCCTTACTAAGAGGGTAATGTCCTGGACAGCACTGATTAGACAAAGTGTACAAAGAATGCTTAAAAGATCCATGGACCATTAAGTTAGCACTAAGCTACACCACCATAAAAGTCATACATATTGTACTGTATGCTGACACACACTGAGAAGCATGACAAGCGTTTTCCATAATGTGTATTTTAGAAAACTGTCCATTTTTTGCTAATGTTTATCTGAATAGAAGATCTAGAAAACAAAACAAGGAAGCATTGAGCACTGAGTATTTTCATGCCCAGTATCCAAAAGTCAGGCCTTTTTCTTCCTCGTGTTCATGATGGTTGTTAAGAGAGCACTGGCTTTTCAGATGGTGCCAATCCTGTGATGAGGCACTTGAAGAGTTTGAAGGTTAGGGCATGTGAAATAAGGAGCTGGGAGGAAGCATGCTGCTATTCCATTGGAAGCAAAAGGAAGTGTAGGCCCATAGAATACTTCTTCTTTGCCTTCTCTACTCACATCCAATACCTAACAAAAGAAGAGGAGAAACCTGTACGTTAAAGGTGGTTGTTCAAAATAAATACACATAAAAGAAAGCCTGCAATTAAATTCAGTTATGCCACCATGACTATACCTTACGCATTGCTATTTTTCTCAAGTATGGTACCAGGAATATGTATTAAGTTCCTGCAAAGTGCTATTCTACACATTTCTGTTTGTGTTTGTACATACATAGATATGTATGTTACGTTTGTACATACATAGATATATAATTTAATAATTTAATCTTCAGAACAGTGTTGAGGTGTAGGTAGCATTATCCTCCTTTAATAAAACTGCCTTAGACTGCTTAAGTAACTAGCCCAAACTAGTTAGTACGTGTTGTTTGTATGCTGGCTTACAAATCCTCACCTGTAAAGTGAAAACAACATTGACCTTGCAGCTTTGCTCTGGAAATTGGTGACATACAGCTCAGTGTCTAGCACATAGAGTATTATAGCTTAGTAGCAGGTTCAAAAAAATCAGTTCAGTTGCTTCTGGAAATTCTTCCCCAGTTATTTCCCCATTAAGCTGGAGTTCCACCTCTTTCCATATATGGAAAGAATCCTTTGTTAGTGTGTGCCTGCTGTCACCTCACTGATTCTGGTTTAATCTTACTACTAGGAAAATTCTTTCTTGAGGAAAGCTGGTCATGTCCTACGTGTCTAACCCATAATGTTCCTTCCAGCCTTCAATCATCTTAACCTATTTTCATATGACCTTCCTCAACCTTCTTTTTTTTTAATTAATTTTTTATTGGAGTATAATTGCTTTACAATGTTGTGTTTCTGCTGTACACCGAGGTGAATCAGCTGTATGTATACATATATCCCCTCCCTCTTGGACCTCCCTCCCCCTGCATCCCACCCATCTAGGTCACCACAGAGCACCGACCGAGCTACCTTTATTTAAAACCTTTCCTCCCTTGGGTTCTGTTCTGTGACCTTAAAAAGATAAGTTGGTCATTGACACAGGCCACCTTTGGTCCACTTCTTCCACCCCCATCCTAAATGTAGGTATGCCCCAATAGTCCAACCACAGACCCCTTGGTACTCTTCTTCAATGATATTGTCCACGCTCATGCCTTCATCTGTCACCTAAGTAGATAATTCTTTTTAAAAATTTATTTATTTATTTATTTATTTATTTTTGGCTGCGTTGGGTCTTCGTTGCTGCACGCAGGCTTCCTCTAGTTACGGCAAGCGGGGGCTACTCTTCATTACGGTGCGCGGGCTTCTCATTGAGGTGGCTTATCTTGTTGCGGAGCACGGGCTCGAGGCATGTGGGCTTCAGTAGTTGTGGCATGCGGGCTCAGCAGTTGTGGCTCACGGGCTCTAGAGCGCAGGCTCAGTAGTTGTGGCGCATGGGCTTAGTTGCTCCACAGCATGTGGGAACAAACCTGTGTCCCCTGCATTGGCAGGCGGATTCTTAACCACTGAGCCACCAGGGAAGTCCCGCTCTAAGTGGATAATTCTTAAGCCTTTAATGTAATAATGCATTATTTTAAATGAAAGAAGCCCTTGAGATTTGGGGATCCAAGCTGATAAAGGAGGAAATCACTAAAGCCTAGAATAAAATATCAAACCTTGTAGCTTTTTTTCCCAAATGGACATTTAGCTGTCCCATCCCATTTACTGAACAATATGCCCTGTCACTATTAATTTTAAATAGCTCTAGTATATGCAACATATAAATTTTTCTTTGTTCTCTCTTTCATTGATTTATGTACCTTCCCACAGTACCACATTTAGTTATTTTGACTGGGTAGGGAATGTCTCCCCCATTCATTTTCAAGCATTTCTTGGTTATTCTTGTATTTTTCCTTTCCTGGAGAAACTTCAAGATCAATTTGACAAGTATTATTCCCCCACCCTGTGAGAAAAAGGAAAATTACAATGGGATTTTGACTAGTATTTCATTAAATAAGGAAGTAGAGGTCTTTCAATATTTACCTCAAATAAGATTATTGTTCATGTTACAGAGAAGAAAATTGAGATACAAAGAATGTTTGATGACTTGCTCAGGATCACACAGCTAGTAAGTGGTGGTAGAGCCAGTACTTGGGCTCAAGGTTGCAACCCAAGAAAGAGCAAGGTTTTCATGCCATTCGTGATATCCCCTCCTCAACTGAATACATTTCTAGAACACAAAATATCAGTTGAGGTCACTGTCCAAACAGCTTGTCTGGTTCCCTGGGCCAACAGAGGCTGTGTATGTTAAGCAGATGCAATTTATTTAATCTGTAAGACGGGAAAGGAAGCGTTGGCAGTTTTTCTCCAAAACACTCCCCTGTAAACTGGCAGAAAGAAGGCATTTGGGAGAAGGAGGTGCCAGCTTGGCAGCATATCCTCCAGCCAAAAAGAAGTAATCATAAATGAAGAGCAGTGGAGGTGATCTGGCAACACAGACTAATCACTTGCACACTTAGGCAGCTGCTCCTTTACCTGCTGCTCGTCATCCACAGCATCCAGATTAGAGTCAACCTCTGTGCCAGACGTTTGCTTACACACCCACTGAGTAAAGAAGAGCACCTGACTTTCCTCAGGAATCTATTTTTTAATATTTTACGTGGGTCAGTATTACTAACAAGTCCAAATCTCCATCTTTAAACAAGTATTAAGAGCACCTCAGCCTTTCTCTTATTTGGGTTGCCCTTAAAATAGATCAAATAGTCTGTGCTAAATCAAGTAGTAGAATAAAATAGAACAGTATGCTTCCTCAACATTTGACAGGTTTGTGGCTGAATCCTACAAATGACAGTTAAATAAGCTTTGATTAGAATCCAGAAGGGTCAGTCTAATGAGAGGTTATTGGCTGGTATTTTCAAGACCAAAGAAAATTACTTTAGTCCTTCTGGATGTTAACAGACCAATCTGAACTATTTAAGTGTGACCTTCATTAATCTTAGCCAGCAGTGCACTTAGAATCCAAGAATACTATAGATTTGTGACTTATGAAAAATTTAAACTTTGATATTTTTAACATCTATACTATTTTTCTCCACCACTCTGACCTGTAATTTTGTTTTGTTTTGTTTTGTTTTCCTCACAAATCACATCTCAGAATTTATTCAATGCTTTGGAGCTTAAAATAGTTTTTTTTAATTTTTATTTTATATTGGAGTTATAGTTGATTAACAATGTGTTCATTTCAGGTGTATAGCAAAGTGATTCAGTTATACATATACATGTATCTCTTATTTATCAAATTCTTTTCCCATTTAGGTTCTTACAGACTTGAGCAAAGTTCCCTGTGCTGTACAGTAGGTCCTTGTTGGTTATCTATTTTAAATATAGCAGTGTGGACATGTCAGTCCTAAACTCCCAATCTGTCCCTCCCCCCACCCTTCGCCCCTGGTGACCATAAGTTTGTACTCTGTCTGTGAGTCTGTTTTTGTTTTGTAAATAAGTTCATTTGTATCATTTTTTTTAGATTCCACATATAAGCAATATCATATACTTGTCTTTCTCTGTCTGACTTACTTCATTTAGTATGATAGTCTCCAGGTCCATCCATTTTGCTGCAAATGGCATTATTTCATTCTTTTTAATGGCTGAGTAATATTCCATTGTATATATGTACCACATCTTTATCCATTCAACTGTCAATGAACATTTAGGTTGCTTCCATGTCTTGGCTATTGTAAACAGTGCTGCAGTGAACAATGGGGGCGTGTATCCCTTCGAACCATGTTTTTCTCCAGACTTATGCCCAGGAGTGGGATTGCCGGGTCACATGGCAGCTCTATTTTTAGTTTTTTAAGGAGCCTCCATACTATTCTCCATAGTGGCTGTATCAATTTACATTCCCACCAACGGTGTAGGAGGGTTCCCTTTTCTCCACACTCTCTCCAGCATTTATTGTTTCTAGATTTTTTTGATGATGGCCATTCTGACTAGGGGAAGGTGATATCTCAGTGTAGTTTTGACTTACATTTCTCTAATAATTCACGATGTTAAGCATCTTTTCATATGCTTCTTGGCCATCTGTATGTCTTCTTTGGAGAAATGTCTATTTAGGTCTTCTGCCCATTTTTTGATTGGGTTGTTTGTTTTTTGATATTGAGCCACATGAGCTGTTTGAAAATTTTGGAGATTAATCCCTTCTTGGCCACATCATTTGCAAATATTTTCTCCCATTCTATGGGTTGTCTTTTCATTTTGTTTATGGTTTCCTTTGCTGTGCAAAAGCTTTTGAGTTTAACTAGGTTCCATTTGCTTGTGTTTATTTCCATTACTCTAGGAGACAGATCAAAAAAGCTATTGCAGTGATTTATGTAAAAGAGTGTTCTGCCTAGGTTTTCCTCTAAGAGTTTTATAGTCTCGAGTCTTACATTTAGGTCTTTAATCCATTTTGAGTTTATTTTTGTGTATGGTGTTAAAGAATATTCTAATTTCATATTTTTTGCATGTAGCTGTCCAGTTTTCCCAGCACCATTTATTGAAGAGAATGTCCTTTCTCCATTATATATTCTTGCCACCTTTTTCATATATTAATTGACCACAGGTTCGTGGGTTTATTTCTGGGCTTTTTATCATGTTCCATGGATCTATATTTGTTTTTGTGCCACTACCATACTGTTTTGAACTGTAGCTTTGTAGTACAGTCTGAAGTCAGGGAACCTGATTCCTCCAGCTCCATTTTTCTTTCTCAAGATTGCTTTGACTATTCGGGGTCTTTTGTGTCTCCATGCAAATTTTAAGATTTTTTGTTCTAGTTCTGTGAAAAATACCATTGGTAAATTGATAGGGATTGCATTGAATCTGTAGATTGCCCTGGGTAGTACAGTCATTTTGACAATATTGATTGTTCCAATCCAAGAACATGGTATATATCTTTCCATCTGTTTGTGTTATCTTTGATTTCTTTTATCAGCATCTTATAGTTTTTAGAGTGCAGGTCTGTTGCCTTCTTAGGTAGGCTTATTCCTAGGTATTTTATTCTTTTTGATACTATTGTAAATGGATTGTTTTTTTAATTTCTCTTTCTGATCTTTCATTGTTAGTGTATAGGAATGCAAGCAATTTCTGTGTATTAATTTTGTATCCTGCAACTTTACCCATTTCATTAATGAGCTCTTGTAGTTTTCTAGTAGCATCTTTAGATTTTCTATATATAATATCATCTGCAAACAGTGACAGTTTTACTTCTTTTCCAATTTGCATTCCTTTTATTTCTTTTTCTTCTCTGAATACCATGGCAAGGATTTCCAAAACTATGTTGACTAATAGTGGCAAGAGTGGGCATCGTTGTCCTGTTCCTGATCTTAGAGGAAATGCTTTCAGCTTTTCACTGTCGAGTATGATGTTAGCTGTAGGTTGGTCAAATATAGCCTTTATTATGTTGAGGTATGTTCCCTCTATGCCCACTTCCTGGAGAGTTTTTATCATAAATGGGTGTTGAATTTTGTCAAAAGCTTTTCTGCATCTATAGAGATGATCATATGGTTTGTTTGTTTTTTTTGTGTGTGGTATGCGGGCCTTCCTCTGTTGTGGCCTCTCCCATTGCGGAGCACAGGCTCCGGACGCACAGGCTCAGCGGCCATGGCCCACGGGCCCAGCCGCTCCGCGGCATGTGGGATCCTCCCAAACCGGGGCGCGAACCCGGTTCCCCTGCATCGGCAGGCGGACGCGCAACCACTGCGCCACCAGGGAAGCTGATCATATGGTTTTTATTCAGTTTGTTGATGTGCTGTATTACACTGATTGATTTGCATATATTGAATCCTTGCATCCATGGAATAAAGCATGGTGTACATTTGATCATGGTGTATGAGCCTTTTAATGTATTGTTTGATTTGATTTGCTAGTATTTTGTTGAGGATTTTTGCATCTATGTTCATCAGTGATATTGGCCTGTAATTTTCTATTTTTTGTGGTAACTTTATCTGGTTTTGGTATCAGGGTGATGGTGGCCTCGTAGAATGAACTTGGGAGTGTTCCTTCCACTGCAATTTTTTGTAATAGTTTCAGAAGGATAGGTGTTAACTCTTCTCTAAATGTTTGGTAGAATTCTCCTGTGAAGCTATCTGGTCCTGGACATCTGTTTGTTGTGAGTTTTTAAATCACAGTTTCAATTGCAGTACTTTGGATTGGTCTGTTCATATTTTCTATTTCTTTCTGGTCTAGTTTTGGGAGGTTGTACGTTTCTAAGAGTTTGTCCATTTCTTCTAGGTTGTCTATTTTTTTGACACATAGCTGCTTGTAGTAATCTCTTATGATCCTTTGTATTTCTGAGGTGCCCACTGTAACTTTTTCATTTCTAATTTTATTGATTTGAGCCCTGTCCCTCTTTTTCTTGATGAGTCTAGCTAAAGTTTTTCAAAAAACCAGCTTTTAGTTTCATTGATCTTTTCTGTTGTTTTCTTCATCTCTATTTCATTTATTTCTGCTTTGATCTTTATGATTCCTTTCCTTCTACTAACCTTGGGTTTTGTTTTTCTTTCTCTAGTTGCTTTAGGTGTAAGACTAAGTTGTTTACTTGAGATTTTTTCTTGTATCGCTATAAACTTCCCTCTTAGAAGTGCTTTTGCTGTGTCCCATAGGTTTTGGATCATCATGTTTTCATTTTCTTTTGTCTCTAGGTATTTTTTTTTTATTTCCTATTTGATTTCTTCAGTGATCCATTGGTTGTTTAGTAGCATATTGTTTAGTTTCCACATATTTGTGGTTTTCACAATTTTTTTTTCTTGTAGTTCATTTCTAATCTCATAGTGTTGTGGTCAGAGAAGACGCTTGATATGATTTCAATTTTCTATAATTTACAAAGGCTCGTTTTCTGGCCCAGCATGTGCTCAATCCTGGAGAGTGTTCCATGTGCACTTGAGAAGAATGTGTACTCTGCTGCTTTTGGATGGAATGCTCTATAAATACCAATTAAGTGCATCTGATCTAATGTGTCATTTAAACCTGTGTTTTCCTTATTGATTTTCTGTGTGGATGATCTGTCCATTGATGAAAATGGGGTGTGAAAGTCTCCCAGTATTATTGTTGATTTCCCTTTTTATGGCTGTTAGTATTTGCCTTATAAATTGAGGTGCTCCTATGTTGAGTGCGTATATATTTACAGTTGCTATATCTTTTTCTTGCATTGATCCCTTCATCATTATGTAGTGTCCTTCTTTGTCTCCTGTAACAATCTTTATCTTAAAGTCTATTTTGTGTGATATGAGTACTGCTACTCCAGGTTTCTTTTGAGTTGCATTTGCATGGAATACATTTTTGCATCCTCTTACTTTCAGTCTGTATGTGTCCCTAGATCTGAAGTAGGTCTCCTGTAGACAGCATATATATGGGTTTTGTTTTTGTATCCATTCAGTCAATCTGTGTCTTTTGGGTGGAGTATCTAATCTACATTTAAGGTAATCATTGATATGTATGTTCTTTTTTTCGATTTTCTTTCTTTATACAACAGGTTCTTTTTAGTCATCCATTTTATACACATCAGTGTATACATGTCAATCCCAATCTCCCAGTTCATCACACCACCACCCCCACCCCCTGCCACTTTCTCTGTACCATCTTTCTAGGTTCCACATATATGCGTTAATATACGATATCTGTTTTTCTCTTTCTGACTTACTTCACTCTGTATGACAGTCTCTAGTTTCATCCACGTCTCTACAAATGACCCAGTTTCATTCCTTTTTATGGTGGAGTAATATTCCATTGTATATTTATACCACATCTTCTTTGTTCATTCATCTGTTGATGGGCATTTAGGTTGCTTCCATGACCTGGCTATTGTAAAGCGTGCTGCAATGAACATTGGGGTGCATGTGTCTTTTTGAATTATGGTTTTCTCTGGGTATATGCCCAGTAGTGGGATTGCTGGGTCATATGGTAATTCTATTTTTAGTTTTTTAAGGAACCTCCATACTGTTCTCCATAGTGGCTGTATCAATTTACATTCCCACCAACAGTGCAAGAGGGTTCCCTTTTCTCCACACCCTATCCAGCATTTGTTGTTTGTAGATTTTCTGATGATGCCCATTCTAACTGGTGTGAGGTGATACCTCACTGTAGTTTTGCATTTCTCTAATAATTAGTGATGTTGAGCAGCTTTTCAAGTGCTTCTTCTCTCTTCTTTGGGGAAATGTCTATTTAGGTCTTCTGCCCATTTTTGGATTGGGTTGTTTGTTTCTTTAACATATTGAGCTGCATGAGCTGTTTATATATTTTGGATATTAATCCTTTGTGCGTTGATTCATTTGCAAATATTTTCTCCCATTCTGAGGGTTGTCTTTTTGTCTTGTTTGTAGTTTCTTTTGCTTTGCAAAAGCTTTTAAGTTTCATTAGGTCCCATTTGTTTATTTTTGTTTTTATTTCCATTACTGTAGGAGGTGGATCAAAAACGATCTTGATGTGACTTATGTCAAAGAGTATTCTTCATATGTTTTCCTCTAAGAGTTTTATAGTGTCCAGTTGCATTTAGATCTCTAATCCATTTTGAGTTTATTTTTGTGTGTGGTGTTAGGGAGTGTTCTAATTTCATTCTTTTACATGTAGCTGTCCAGTTTTCCCAGACTGTCATTTCTCCATTGTATATCCTTGCCTCCTTTGTCACAGATTAGTTGACCATAGGTGCATGGGTTTATCTCTGGGCTTTCTATACTGTTCCATTGATCTGTATTTCTGTTATTGTGACAGTACCATATTGTCTTGATTACTGTAGCTTTGTAGTATAGTCTGAAGTCAGGGAGTCTGATTCCTCCAGCTCCATTTTTTTCCCTCAAGACTGCTTTGGCTATTCGGGGACTTTTGTGTCTCCATGCAAATTTTAAGATTTTTTTCTTCTAGTTCTGTAAAAAATGCCACTGCTAATTTGATAGGGATTGCATTGAATCTGTAGATTGCTTTGGGGAGTATAGTCATTGTCACAATATTGATGCTTCCAATCCAAGAACATGGTATATCTCTCCATCTGTTTGTGTCATTTTTTATTTCTTTAATCAGTGTCTTATAGTTTCCTGAGTACAGGTCTTCTACCTCCTTAGGAGGGTTTATTCCTAGGTTTTTTGTTTGTTTGTTTGTTTTTGCGGTACGCAGGCCTCTCACTGTTGTGGCCTCTCCCGTTGCGGAGCACAGGCTCCGGACTCCCAGGCTCAGCGGCCATGGCTCACAGGCCCAGCCGCTCCATGGCATGTGGGATCTTCCTGGATCGGGGCACGAACCCGTGTGCCCTGCATCGGCAGGAGGACTCTCAAGCACTGTGCCACCAGGAAAGCCCTATTCCTAGTTATTTTATTCTTTTTGTTGCAGTGGTGAATGGGATTGTTTCCTTAATTTCACTTTCTGATCTTTCATCGTTAGTGTATAGGATGCAAGAAATTTCTGTGCATTAATTTTGTATCCTGCAACTTTACCAAATTTACTGATTAGCTCTAGTAGTTTTCCGGTGGCATCTTTAGGATTCTCTATGTACAGTATCGTGTCATCTGCAAAAAGTGACAGTTTTACTTCTTTTCCAATTTGTATTCCTTTTATTTCTTTTCTTCTCTGATTGATGTGGCTAGGACTTCCAAAACTATGCTGAATAATGGTAAGAGTGTACATCTTTGTCTTGTTCCTGATCTTAGAGGAAATGCTTTCAGTTTTTCACCATTGAGAATGATGTTTGCTGTGGGTTTGTCATATATGGCCTTATTATGTTGAGGTAGGTTCCCTCTATGCCCACTTTCTGGACAGTTTTTATTATAAATTGGTGTTGAATTTTATCAAAAGCTTTTTCTGCATCTATTGAGATGATCATATGGTTTTTATTCTTCAGTTTGTTAAAATGGTGTATCACATTGATTGATTTGCATATATTGAAGAATCCTTGCATCCCTGGGATAAATCCCACTTGGTCATGGTGTATGGCCCTTTAAATGTGTTGTTGGATTCTGCTACTCCCTTCTGGCTTGTAGAGTTTCTGCTGAGAAATCAGCTGTTAACCTTATAGTAGTTCCCTTGTATGTTATTTGTCGTTTTTCCCTTGCTGCTTTCAATAATTTTTCTTTGTCTTTTACGTTTGCCATTTGATTACTATGTGTCTTGGCATGTTTCTCCTTGGGTTTATCCTGTATGGGACTCTCGGTGCTTCCTGGACATGGGTGGCTATTTCCTTTCCCATGTTAGGGAAGTTTTTGACTATAATCTCTTCAAATATTTTCTCGGGTCCTTTCTCTCTATCTTCTCCTTCTGGGACCCCTATAATGCGAATGTTGGTGCATTTAATGTAGTCCCAGAGGTCTCTTAGGCTGTCTTCATTTTTTTTCATTCTTTTTTCTTTATTCTGTTCCACAGCAGTGAATTCCACCATTCTGTCTTCCAGGTCATTTATCCGTTCTTCTGCCTCAGTTCTGCTATTGATTCCTTCTAGTGTGTTTTTCATTTTAGTTATTGTATTGTTCATCTCTGTTTGTTTGTTCTTTAATTCTTCTAGGTCTTTGTTAAGCATTTCTTGCATCTTCTCGATCTTTGCCCCCATTCGTCTTCCGAGGTTCTGGATCATCTTCACTATCATTATTCTGAATTCGTTTTCTGGAAGGTTGCCTATCTCCACTTAATTTAGGTGTTTTTCTGGGGTTTTGTCTTGTTCCTTCATCTGGTACATAGCCCTCTGCCTTTTCATCTTGTCTATCTTTCTGTGAATGTGGGTTTTGTTCCGCAGGCTGCAGGATGGTAGTTTTTCTTGCTTCTCCTGTCTGCCCTCTGATGGATGAGGCTATCTAAGAGGCTTGTGCAAGTTTCCTGATGGGAGGGACTGGTGGTGGGTAGAGCTGGCTGTTGCTCTGGTGGGCAGAGCTCAGTAAAACTTTAATCTGCTTGTCTGCTGATGGGTGGGGCTGAGTTCCCTCCCTGTTGGTTGTTTGGCCTGAGGCGACCCAACACTGGAGCCTACCTGGGCTCTTTAGTGGGGCTAATGGTGGAATCTGGGAGTGCTCACGCCAAGGAGTACTTCCAGAACTTCTGCTGCCAGTGTCCCTGTCCTTATGGTGAGACACAGCCACCCCCCGTCTCTGCAGGATACCCTCCAACACTAGCAGGTAGGTCTGGTTCAGTCTCCTGTGGGGTCACTGCTCCTTCCCCTGGGTCCTGATGCGCACACTACTTTGTGTGTGCCCTCCAAGAGTGGAGTCTGTTTCCCCCATTCCTGTCGAAGTCCTATAATCAAATCCCGCTAGCCTTCACAGCCTGATTCTCTAGCAATTCCTCCTCCCCGTGCAGGACACCAGGTTGGGAAGCCTGACCTGGGACTCAGAACCTTCACTCCAGTGGGTGGACTTCTGTGGTATAAGTGTTCTCCAGTTTGTAAGTCACCCACCCAGCAGTTATGGGATTTGATTTTATTGTGATTCTGCCCCTCTACAGTCTCATTGTAGCTTCCCCTTTGTCTTTGGATGTGGGGTATCTTTTTTGGTGAGTTCCAGTGTCTTCCTATTAATGACTGTTCAGCAGTTAGTTGTGATTCCAGTGTTCTTGCAAGAGGGAGTGAGCACGTCCTTCTACTCCGCCATCTTGAACCCTGTACAATACGTATGTTCTTACTGCCATTTTGTTAATTGTTTTGGATTTGTTTTTGTAGGTCTTCTTTCTTCCTCTTTTGTTCTCTTCTCTTGTGATTTGATGACTAACTTTAGTGTTTTGTTTGGATTCCTTTTTCTTTTTTGTGTATCTATTGTAGATTTTTGGTTTGCAATTACCATGAGGTTTTGATATAGCCATCTATATATAAACAAGATTGTTTTAAGTTGCTGGTCTTTTAATTTCAAATGGATATTCAATATCCTGCTTTTGTGCTCTCCTCTTCTCACAGTTAATGGTTTTGATATCGTATTTGTGTGCAGATGATTTCCTACCTTTACTGTATGTTTGCCTTTACTGGTGAGCTTTCCCACTCGTAATTTTCTTGTTTCTAGTTGTGGCCTTTTCTTTTCCATCTAGAGAATTTCCTTCAGCATTGGTTACAAAGCTGGTCTGGTGGTGCTGAATTCTCTTAGCTTTTGCTTCTCTGTAAAGCTTTTGATTTCTCCGTCTAATCTGAATGCGAGCTTTGCTGGGTAGAGTATTCTTGGTTGTACATTCTTCCCTCTCATCACTTTAAATATATGGTGCCACACCTTCTGGCCTGCAGAGTTTCTGCAGAAATCAGCTGATAGCCTTATGGGAGTTCCCTTGTATGTTATCTGTTGCTTTTTCCCTTGTTGCTTTTAATATTTTCTCTTTGTCTTCAATTTTTGTCAGTTTTATTACTCTGTGTCTCAGTGTGTTCATCCTTGGGTTTATCCTGCCTGGGACTCTCTGCACATCCTAGGCTTGGGTGACTCTTTCCTCTCCCATGTTAGGAAAGTGTCAGCTATTATCTCTTCAAATATTTTCTCAGGCCCTTTATTTCCCTCTTCTCCTTCTGGGACCCCTATAATGCGAATGTTGGTGCATTTAATGTTGTCCCAGAGGTCTCTTAGACTGTCCTCATTTCTTTTCATTCTTATTTTCTTTATTCTGTTCTGTAGCAGTGATTTCCACCATTCTGTCTTCCAGCTCACTTATCCATTCTTCTGCCTCAGTTATTCTGTTATTGATTCCTTCTAGTGTATTTTTCATTTCAGTTATTGTATTGTTCATCTCTCTTTGTTTTTTCTTTAGTTCTAGGTCTTTGTTAAACATTTCTTGTATCTTCTCAATCTGTGCCTCCACTCTTTTTTCCAAGATCTTGGATCATGTTTACTATCATTACTCTGAATTCTTCTTCAGGTAGATTGCCTACCTCCACTTCACTTTGTTATTCTGGGGTTTTATCTTGTTCCTTTATCTGGGACACATTCCTCTGCCATCTCATTTTGTCTAACTTTCTGTGATTGCAGTTTCTGTTTTGCAGGCTACATGTTTGTAGTTCTTGCTTCTGCTGTCTGCCCTCTGGTGGATGAAACTAAGAGGCTTGTACAGGCTTCCTGGTGGCATGGACTGGTACCTGCCCACTCGTGGGTGGGGCTGGGTCTTGTCCCTCTGGTGGGATGGACCATGTCAGGGGGTGTGTTTATCAGCTACCTGTTTATTCAGGAAGACTTTAAGCACCTCTCTGCTGATGTGTGGGTCTGTTTTCCTGCCCTGTTGGTTGTTTGGCCTGAGACATCCAACATTGGAACTACAGACTGTTGGTTGGGGCCAGGTCTTGGTGAGAAAATGGAGGCCTCCAAGAGGGCTCACGGCAATGAGTACACCCCAGACTACCACCGCCAGTGTCCTTGTCCCTGCAGTGAGTCAGCCACCCCCTGACTCTGCAGGAGACCCTCCAATATAATACTAGCAGGTAAGTCTGCCCCAGTCTCTCATGAGGTCACCACTTTTTCCCCGAGTCCTGACATGCACAAGACCCTGTGTGCACCCTCCAAGAGTGGAGTTTCTGTTTCCCCCAGTCCTGTGGAATCCCTGTGGTCAAACCCTGCTGGCCTTCAAAGCCACATTTTCTGGGGCCTCCTCCTTCCATTGCCAGACCCCCAGGCTGGGGAGGCCTGAGGTGGGACTCAGGACTTTCACTCCTGTAGGAGAACTTCTGTGGCATAATTATTTTACACCCGGCATATATGGAATTGGATTTTATCACAGTTGCGTCCCACCTACAATCTAGTTGTGGATTCTTCTTTGTCTTTGGATGTAGGGTAACTTTTTAGGTAGGTTGCAGTGGTTTTTTGTCAGTGGTTGTTCAGCAGTTACTTGTAATTTTGATGTTTCCGTAAGAAGAGGTAAGCTCACATCCTTCTACTCCACCATCTTGTCTCCTGTCTTTCCTGTAATTTTCATCCTGCTGATAGGTACTCAGGAATTTCTACTGTCTATCAATATCTTCGCATAAAACTATTCCAGTCTCTCATCTTTCTTCTCTGTTGGATATTCTTCCAGCAAGTAGTAGAGAAATGGCTTGCTTTTGAACATGTAGCTAGTCTCTCCAACCATCAACATATTTACTTTTAGTGAACCAAAATAAATAGTTCTGTAGTCACCAAAAAAACAAGTATTTGAGATTGTGCAACCATAGTTTAGAATGAATGGTAATGTAACCCATAACCAGTTGTGAATAACTAAAATGAAAGTCTCTTATCCATGAAGACTTTCACTCCAAGCATCTCTTTAAGTGACAATTCATATGCTTATATGAACTTATTATCTATAAACAATAAAGGCTCTTAAAAGCCTTTTTCAAATTTATCTGTGCTTTGTGAGACTACTGTGCCAGCCAAGGGAATAAACACAGCTTTTGCAAAATTACTGATTAATTTGGTACTTCGAAATGACTACTGGAACACAGAAATGTTCATAATGCTAATTTTTTAAAAAAGCAAATATAGTAGAATATTTTACGGTCCAGTCTCAAAGGATGAAATTTATTCCACTAACACAGGCATTGATTAAAACATTTAAGAATCACATCTTTTTTAGAATCACCATAGTTCTGAGGCTACTCTAGAATATCCTCAGTGGTTTAAGATATACACATGTACCTCACCTCTTCATCTTTTGAGGACAGATTTGTTTGGGAACAACCAGAAGTCATGAGGTGTTAATTAGTGTATATGATTAGTGACCATTCCGTCTTGATTTCTATTCCTTCATCTAACTGAACATTACAATTAGTAGAAATATACACATAAGTAAGTATATTTAAAATTTGCATCTTTTTAATAAACCCAAACTTGCTTCTATTGAGTAAGTAGTCAGTCAAATGAAGGGTCCCAAACCACTTAAAAACCAGGGTTCCAGCATTACAGATCACTGCCTGTTGCTCAGCTCAATGTTCTACAATTCTTAAAAGAACAAAATAAAAAGAAACCCCAAAGACATTGATGACTGACAAATACATGCACAGATGAAAGACTGGAAGCCCTCCTTGAAAGAAAATAGTTTGCTTGTTTGTTGTTATCCAAAAGATAGATAGGACCAAACTCTAGTACAAGGTAGACTTCAATTAACTGAAGACTCCCATAAAGAGTTTCAAGATTTTTCAAAGAACTAATAATTTGTGCCTTTGATCATTTTTTCTACTGTATTTTTGTTTCCTGCTTCATTATTTTCCTATCGTTATTATTCTCTCTTTCTACTTTGAGGGTTTTTTTGTTCATGTTCTAACTTATTATGCTATATGTATCCCACATGCTTTGCTATGTATTGTTTTTGTTATCGTTAAGTTCTGGGTATTTTTTAAACTTCCATTAGGACTTCTTTAACCCATGAGTTATTTAGCAAAATCGGAGTTTATTTAACTTTTTAAGTTCTAACTTAATTGCATTGTAGTTAGAGATTACAGTCTACATACATAATACTTAATTTTTAAGTCTTCTTAGCCTTAATCCTAGTACATGATTGGTTTTTGTAAATGTCCCATGTACACTTGAGGAAAATATATTCTGGAACACTCCCCAGTATATATGTTAGGCCACAAAACAAGTCTTAAATTTATTAAGATTGAAATCATATCACACATCCTTTCTGACCACAATAGTATGAAATTAGGAATCAGAAGAAGAAAACTGGAAAATTCACAAATATGTGAGAATTAAATAACATGTTACTGAACAATGGGTCAAAGAAGAAATCAAAAGAAAAATCAGAAAATATATTGAAGCAAATGAAAATGTAATGCAGCATACTAAAACTTATGGGATGCAGCAAAAGCTGTTGTAAGAGAGAAGATCATAGAGGTACCTACGTTAAGAAAAAAAGTTCAAATAAATAACATTAAGAAAAAAGTTCAAATAAATAACCTAACTTTATACTAGGAACTAGATAAGAACAAACTAAGCCCAAAAGTTAGTACAGGAAGGAAACAACAAAGATCAGAGTGGAAATAAATGAAATAGAAACTATGAAAAAACAACAGAAAAGGTCAGTAAAGCTTAAAGCCACTTTTAAAAGATAAAATAGGTAAACCTGTAGCTAGACTTACCAAGGAAAAAAGAGAGGACTCAAATAAATTAGAAGTTAAGTCAGAAAGAGAAAAACAACTATCGTATATTAATGTATATATGTGGAATCTAGAAAAATGGCACAGATGAACCAGTTTGCAAGGCAGAAATAGACACAGATGTAGAGAGCAAATGTATGGACACCGAGGGGAAAGCAGGGGGTGGTGGTGGGATGAATTGGGAGATTGGGCTTGCCATATATACACTACAATGTATAAAATAGATAACTAGTAGGAACCTGTTGTATGGCACAGGGAACTCTACTCGCTGTACAATAGAAACTAATACAACATTGTAAAACAAAACTATACCCCCCCAAAAATAATAATAATAAAACTCCTAATCAAAGAAGAAAATAAATAAATTAGAAACGAAAGAGGAGACATTAAAGGAACAATCCTGGATACTCGAGAAGCCAGGAAATAGAGACACATTAAAAATATTTCTGGGGCTCAGGAGAAGATGGCAGAAGAGAACACCTTCCTCCCCACAGATAAATCAGAAATACATCTACACGTGGAAATGCTCCTATAGAACAGCCACTGAATGCTGGCAGAAGACCTCAGACCTTCCAAAAGGCAAGAAACTCCCCACGTACCTGGGTAGGGCAAAAGAATAAACAGAAACAAAAGAATAGGGATGTGATCTGCACCAGTGGGAGGGAGCTGTGAAGGAAAGGTTTCCACACACTAGAAGCCCCTTCGCGGGTGGAGATGGCGGGTGGCGGAGGGGGGAAGCTTCAGAGCCACAGAGGAGAGTGCAGCAACAGGGGTGGGGAGGGCAAAGCAGAGAGATTCCCACAGAGGATCGGTGCCAACCAGCACTCACCAGCCCGAGAGGCTTGTCTGCTCACCCGCCGGGACAGGCAGGGACTGGGAGCTGAGGATCGGGCTTGGGTCGGAAGCCGGGAGAGGACTGGGGTT
>NC_041223.1:62505774-62507717 GCF_002837175.3 Physeter macrocephalus
GGGAGAAGTCTGGAGCTGCCAAAGAGGCAAGAGACTTTTTCTTTCCTCTTTGCTTCCTGGGGCGCAAGGAGAGGGGATTAAGCACGCCGCTTAAAGGAGCTCCAGACACAGGTGCGAAGCTGCTGAAGAGACGAGACTTTTTCTTGCCTCTGTTTCCTGGTGCACAAGGAGGGGATTAAGCGCACCGCTCAAAGGAGCTCCAGAGACAGGCGTGGAGCTGCCGAAAAGACAAGAGACTTTTTTTCTTGCCTCTTTGTTTCCTGGTGTGAGAGGAAAGGGGATTAAGCGCACCACGTAAAGGAGCTCCAGAAACGGGCACGAGCCGCGGCTATCAGCGAGGACACCAGAAATGGGCATGAGACGCTAAGGCTGCTGCTGCCGCCACCAAGAAGCCTGTATGCAAGCACAGGTCACTCTCCACACCTCCCCTCCCGGGAGCCTGTGCAGCCCGCCACTGCCAGGATCCCGCGATCCAGGGACAACTTCCCCGGGAGGATGCACGGCGCGCCTCAGGCTGGTGCAACGTCACACCGGCCTCTGCCGCCACAGGCTTGCCCCGCATCCGTACCCCTCCCTCCCCCGGGCCTGAGTGAGCCAGAGCCCCCAAACCAGCTGCTCCTTTAACCCCGTCCTGTCTGAGCGAAGAGCAGACGCCCTCAGGCGACCTATGCGCAGAGGTGGGGCCAAGTCCAAAGCTGAACGCCAGGAGCTGTGCGAACAAAGAGGAGAGGGGGAGGTCTCTCCCAGCAGCCTCAGAAACAGCGGATTAAACCTCCACAATCAACTTGAAGTGCCCTGCATCTGTGAAATAGCAGAATAGACAGTGAATCATCCCAAGTTGAGGAGGTGGACTTTGGGAGCAAGATATATTATTTTTTTCCCCTTTTTCTCTTTTTGTGAGTGTGTACGTGTGTGCTTCTATGTGAGATTTTGTCTGTATAGCTTGGCTTTCACCTTTTGTCCAAGGGTTCTGACCATCCCATTTTTTTTTTTTTTTTACTTTTTAAAATTTTCTTAATAATTATTTTTTATTTTAATAACTTTATTTTATCCTACTTTATTTTATCTTCTTCCTTTCTTTCTTCCTTTCTCCCTTCCTTCCTTTCTTCCTTCCTTCCTCCCTTTCTTCCTTCCTTTGTTCCTTTCTTCCTTCCTTCCTTCCTTCCTTTCTTTCCTTTCTATTTTTTCTGCCTTTTATTCTCAGCCGTGTGGATTAAAGGCTCTTGGTTCTCCAGCCAGGCATCAGGGCTGTGTCTCTGAGGAGGGAGAACCAACTTCAGGACACTTGTCCACAAGAGACCTCCCAGCTCCACATAATATTGAATGGCGAAAATCTCCCAGAGATCTCCATCTCAACACCAAGACCCAGCTTCACTCAACGACCAGCAAACTACAGTGCTGGACTCCCTATGCCCAACAACTAGCAAGACAGGACCACAGCCCCATACATTAGCATAGAGGCTGCCTAAAATCATAATAAGGCTACAGACACCCCAAAACACAGCAAGATTACTCTACCCAGCAAAGATCTCATTCAGATTTGACGGAGAAATTAAAACCTTTACAGACAAGCAAAAGCTGAGAGAGTTCACCACCAAACCAGCTTTACAACAAATGCTAAAGGAACTTCTCTAGGCAAGAAACACAAGAGAAGGAAAAGACCTACAAGAACAAACTCGAAACAATTAAGAACATACATATCGATAATTACCTAAAATGTAAATGGATTAAATGCTCACACCAAAAGACACAGACTGGCTGAATGGATACAAAAACAAGACCCATATATATGCTGTCTACAAGAGACCCACTTCAGACTTAGGGACACATACAGACTGAAAATGAGGGGATGGAAAAAGATATTCCATGCAAATGGAAATCAATAGAAAGCTGGAGTAGCAATTCTCATATCAGACAAAATAGACTTTAAAATAGAGACTATT
>NC_041223.1:62508893-62531188 GCF_002837175.3 Physeter macrocephalus
TGATGACCATAGATGCAAAAATCCTCAACAAAATACTAGCAAAGAAAATCAAATAGCACATTAAAAGGATCATACACCATGATCAAGTGGGGTTTATTCCAGGAATGCAAGGATTCTTCAATATACGCAAATCAATCAACGTGATACACCATATCAACAAACTGAAGGAGAAAAACCATACGATCATCTCAATAGATGCAGAGAAAGCTTTTGACAAAATTCAACACCCATTTATGATAAATCCCTGAAGAAAGTAGGCATAGAGGGAACTTTCCTCAACATAATAAAGGTCATATATGACAAACCCACAGCCAACATCGTCCTCAATGGTGAAATACTGAAACCATTTCCACAAAGATCAGGAACAAGACAAGGTTGCCCACTCTCACCACTATCATGCAACATAGTTTTGGAAGTGCTAGCCACAGCAATCAGAAGAAAAAGAAATAAAAGGAATCCAAATCGGAAAAGAAATAAAGTTGTCACTGTTTGCAGATGACATGATGCTATACCTAGAGAATCCTAAAGATGCTACCAGAAAACTACCAGAGCTAATCAATGAACTTGGTAAAGTAGCAGGATACAAAATTAATGCTCAGAAATCTCTGGTATTCTTATACACTAATGATGAAAAATCTGAGAATGAAATTAAGAAAACACTCCCATTTACCACTGCAACGAAAAGAATGAAATATCTAGGAATAAACATACCTAAGGAGACAAAAGACCTGTATGCAGAAAATTATAAGACACTGATGAAAGAAATTAAAGATGATACAAATAGATGGAGAGATATACCATGTTCTTGGACTGGAAGAATCAACATTATGAAACTGACTCTAGTACCCAAAGCAATCTACAGATTCAATGCAATCCCTATCAAACTACCATTAGCATTTTTCACAGAACTAGAACAAAAAATTTCACCATTTGTATGGAAACACAAAAGACCCCGAATAGCCAAAGCAATCTTGAGAACGAAAAATGGAGCTGGAGGAATCAGGCTCCCTGACTTCAGACTATACTACAAAGCTACAGTAATCAAGACAGTATGGTACTGGCACAAAAACAGAAATATAGATCAATGGAACAGGAGAGAAAGCCCAGAGATAAACCCACACACATATGGTCACCTTATCTTTGATAAAGGAGGGAAGGATATACAGTGGAGAAAAGACAGCCTCTTCAATAAGTGGTGCTGGGAAAACTGGACAGCTACATGTAAAAGTATGAAATTAGAACACTCCCTAACACCACACACAAAAATAAACTCAAAATGGATTAAAGAACTAAATGTAAGGCCAGACACTATCAAACTCTTAGAGGAAAACATAGGCAGAACACTCTATGGCATAAATCACAGCAGGATCCTGTTGGACCCATCTCCTAGAGAAATGCAAATAAAAACAAACATATACCCTGAGAAAACCATATTTCAAAAAGAGTCATGTACCAAAATGTTCATTGCAGCTCTATTTACAATAGCCAGGACTTGGAAGCAACCTAAGTGTCCATCAACAGATGAATGGATAAAGAAGATGTGGCACATATATACAATGGAATATTACTCAGCCATAAAAAGAAATGAAACTGAGTTATTTGTAGTGAGGTGGATGGACCTGGAGTCTGTCATACAGAGTGAAGTAAGTCAGGAGGAGAAAAACAAATACCGTATGGTAACACATATATATGGAATCTAAGAAAAATAAATGTCATGAAGAGACTAGAGGTAGGATGGGAATAAAACACAAACCTACTAGAGCATGGACTTGAGGATATGGGGAGGGGGAAGGGTAAGCTGTGACGAAGTGAGAGTGGCATGGACATATGTACACTACCAAACGTAGGGTGGATAGCTAGTGGGAAGCAGCCGCCTGGCACAGGGAGATCAGCTAGGTGGTTTGTGACCACCTAGAGGGGTGGGATAGGGAGGGTGGGAGGGAGGGAGACGCAAGAGGGAAGAGATATGGGAACATATGTATATGTATAACTGATTCACTTTGTTGTAAAGCAGAAACTAACACACCATTGTAAAGCAATTATTCTCCAATAAAGATGTTAAAAATAATAATAGTATTTCTCAGATTGATGTCGAAGAGTGTACTGACTCTGGAGATTGGGCAAGATGGTACAGTAGAAAGACCCTAAGCTCACCTCCTCTCACAGGCACACAAAAATTACAACTATTTGCAGAACAACCATTGATGAAAATGTTTGGAACCTACCAGAAAAGGTCTTCTACAACTAAAGATATAAAGAAGGTACCACAACGAGATGGGTAAGAGAGGCGGAGTTGTGATTTAGTCAAGTCCCATACCCCCAGGTGGGCAACCCACAGTGGGGAGAGTAATTACAATTGCAGAGGTTCTTCCAAAGGAGTGAGGGGTCTGAGCCCCATGTTGGATTTCCCAGCCCAGGGGTCCTGCACTGGGAAGATGAGCCCCAAGAGCATTTGGCTTTGAAGGCCAGCAGCACCTACTTTCAGGAGTGCCAGAGGGCTGGAGGAAATAGAGACTTCACTCTTAAAGGGTGCACATGAAATCTTACACTCTTGGTCCCAGAGCAGAAGCAGTAATTTGAAAGAAGCCTTGGTCAGACCTACCTGTTGATCTTGGAGTGATCTCGCAGCTCACCGTGTGAACACAGACACTGGAGGCAGCCATTCTGGGGAGCTCATTCTACCTCATGGACACTGGTGCTGGCAAGCGCCAGTTTTTAATTCTCCATCTACCTTATTAGCCTCGGGACCCAGCCCTACCCTGGCCCAACAGACTAGGTACCAGTGCTGGGATGCCTCAGGCCAAGCAGCTAACTGAGCAGAGACAGCTCTACCCATTAGCAGAAGGGCTGCCTTAAAACTCCCTGAGCCCAGAGCTCCCTGGACATGGCTCTGCCTACCAGAGGGATCAGGACACAGCCCTACAAACTAGTACACAGACATTAGATTTGGGGCCCCTAGGGCCCTCCACCCAGAGATGCTGGGACACAGTCGGCAGCCCCAGAAATCCCTGGGCCCTTGCAACAGCCTCTGGTGAGCCTTCTCTAGCCTCAGGACCACTGTTACCCACCAAGGGGTGGACATCAGCCGCAATACAACCACAGCCCTGCAGCCTGTGGAACTGGCCACTCCACCAGCAGGCCAGACCCTGCCCTCACACTGGCTGGGCCCTGGCTTTGCCCATTATCAGGCCAATACAAGCTTCAGGACAACCCAGACCCTGCAACCAACTGTGTTAGGAACTAGCCACAGCCACCAGTGATTGGACAATAGCTCTGGGACCCCTGAGCCCTGCAACCAGTTCCCAGAACTCAGTTCTGCCCACCAGTAGGCTAGCATTAGGCCCAGGATCTGGCTTCATCCACCAGTGGGCAGGCAACAGCCCTGAGGTCTTCTGGACCCTGACTCCATCCTCCAGTGAGCCACAGCAGTCAGCCTGTCACAAAAGAAGGACCCATGCAGCCCATATAGGGGCACCACTAGAGCATGTAGCTCTGGTGATGAGAGGGGTGTGTGCTGCCGGATGCATAGGACATCTTCTACAAAAGGTCACTTACCCAAGGCTGGGAACTGTAACCAACCTACCAGACACAGAAAAATTTAAAAAGCAAGTTAGGCAAAACAAGGCAACAGAGGGACATACTCCAAATGAAGGAACAAGATAAAACCCCAGAAGAAGAATTAAGTGAAATGGATAGGCAATCTACCTGAGAAAGAGTTCAGGGTAGTGATTGTAAAGATGATCAAAGAACTTAGGAGAAGAATGAATGCACAAAGCAAGAAGTTAGAAGTTTTTAACAGAGTTAGAAACTATAAAGAACAACCAGAGATGAAGAATACAATAATTGAAATGAAAAATACACTAAAAGGAATCAACAGACTCTATGATACAGGGGAATGAATCAGTGAGCTGGAAGACAGAGTAGTGGAAATCACTGATGCTGAACAGAAAAAAGAACAAAAATAAATGAGGACAATTTAAGAGACCTCTGAGACACCATCAATCACACTAATATTTGCATTATAGGGGTCCCAGGAGAAGAGAGAAAGAAAGGGGCTGAGAACATATTTGAAGACATAATAGCTGAAAACTTCCCTAATCTGGGAAAGGAAACAGTCACCCAAATCCAGGAAGCACAGAGTCCCATACAGGATTAACCCAAAAAGGAACACACCAAGATACATTGATTAAAATGGCAAAAATTAAAGAAAGAATATTAAGAACAGCAAGGGAAAAGCAACAAGCTGTATACGAGGGAACTGTCATAAGGCTATAAGCTGACTTTTTAACAGAAACTCTGCAGGCCAGAAGCGATTGGCACAATATATTTAAAATGATGAAAGGGAAAACCCTACAACCAAGAATACTCCACCCAGCAAGGCTCTCTTTCAGAATTAACGGAGAGGTCAAAAGTTTTACAAACAAGCAAAAGCTAGCAGAGTTCAGCACCACCAAACCAGCTTTACAAGAAATGTTAAAGGAACTTCTCTTTTCTATTTCACTTAAAAGAAAAGGCCACAACTAGAAACATGAAAATTATGAATGGAAAAAGCTCATCAGTAAATGTAAACAAACGGTTAAGGTAGGAAATCATCCACATAGAAAGCCAGTAGAAAAGTTAAAACACAAAAGTAGTAAAAATCATTTATATCCACAATAAGCAGTTAAGGGATACACAAAACAATTTGTTATAAATCATGATGTCAAAAACAGTAATCATGAGGGGAATACAAATACAGGGTTGTTAAAATGCATTTGAAATTAAGAGATCAGCAACTTAAAACAACATATATATGTTTTAAAACTACACACACACACACACACACATATACATACATACACAGATTGCTATATATAAGCCTCATGGTAATCAAAAATCTACAATAGGTACATAGAAAAAAAGAGAAAGGAATCCAAACATAACACTAAATATAGTCATCAAATCACAAGAGAACAAAAGAAGGGGAAAGAAAGACCTACAAAAACAACCCCCCAAAAATTAACAAAATGGCAATAGGAATATACATATTGATAATTACTTTAAATGTAAATGCACTAAATGCTTCAATCAAAAGACACAGAGTGGCTGAATGGATACAAAAACAAGACCTATATATATGCTGCCTACAAGAGACTCACTTCATATCTAAAGACACACATACACTGAAAGTGAGGGGATTGAAAAAGATGTTCCATAAAAATGGAAATCAAAAGAAAGCCAGTGTAGCAATACTTATATCAGATAAAATAGAGTTTAAACAAAGACTGTTACAAGACACACAGAAGGGCATTACATAATGATCAAGAAGTCAATCCCAGTAGAAGATATAACACTTGTAAATATCTATGCACACAAAATAGGAGCACCTAAATACATAAAGTGAATATTAACAGACATAAAGGGAGAAAACGACAGTAACACAATAACAGTAGGGTATTTTAACATGCCACTTACATCAATGAACAGATCACCCAGACAGAAAATCAATAAAGAAACACTGGCCTTAAATGAAGCATCAAACCAGATGGACTTAATAGCTACATATAGGACATTCCATCCAAAAGCAACAGAATACACATTCTTCTCAGTTGCACATGGAACATTCTCCATGATAGATCACATGCTAGACCACAAAACAAGCCTTGGTAAATTTAAGAATAGTGGAATCATATCAAGCATCTTTTTATGACTACAACTCTACAAGAATAAAAATTAACTATAAGAAAAAACTGCAAAAAATACAACCCATGGAGGCTCACCTACATGCTACTAAACACCCAGTGGATCACTGAAGAAATCAAAGAGGAATTAAAAAATTACCTGGAGACAAATGGAAATGAAAACATGATAAATTAAAAACACCTATGGAACACAGTAAAAACAGTTCTAAGAGGGAAGCAATACAAGCTTCCAATCATAAACTACTACTACTCACTTCTGCCAGGAAAGAACAACACCTTCATAGGTGGCATTTGTTGAATGAACTGTAATACAGAAAATAAGAAAATGGAATAGAAAGGAGACATTTGTAAAGTTTTGCAGATGTGAAAGTACTATTACCAAGATTTCTAGATGTTTTGGTTTGTAAGAAAGGAAAAAGCATTCCACTTTCCCCATTTCCAGTATAACATATATTTTCAAAGCTCATTGCCATCTTCATTTTCAACAGCGCTCCATCATTTATTAGTTGGCATCTTTAGGATGCAGGATGAAGTTTAGTGGCTGAACTAGCTGCACAAAGGAAGCTCAATCTTCTTCCTACCTGTAAACATCTCTCCCTGCAATAGCAGCACTGCAAAAATAACCTCACTGAACCACTTGAACAAACTCCAAAAGGAACTTCAACCACTCACCTGGATGCAAGCCAAAGGTTCGTTCGTCCAAATCGAGTATCCACCCACTAAATATATTCTCTCATTATGGACAGCAACTCCAGATTCATTTTGGCCTAAAGTAAAGAGAAGTGAATAAAAGAGGAAAAATAAATCCATTTCCTTGCATGTCTTCATTAACCCTTTTGCCACTGAGGGATACAATTTCCCTCTGTGGCACACTTGTATATTCCACACGATTTCTGCCTCAACTAATCACTGTCTCCCAGTTCTCAGAGGGAAGAATTAACCACTCTCAGAGAATGACTCTGTGTTGGGTCAGAATCCAGCCATAACACTTAATAGCCAGCCAAGTTAGTAAATACAGCATTAAATACAGCAATAATCCACATAGAACTAAGTTTTATACTATGTTGTATGCCATTAGTTTATATGGTATATTTTAGGAATGCAAAACACCTCTTGTACTACAAATGCTTTTAAGCAAGTGCTTACATTTGTAACGGCTGCAACCACAAGAAGCCAATAAAACAGAGCCATGCCCCTAGTGTGCCCCAAATGAAGACAAATGACAGAAAAGATTGATAAAGTTACTACCCTTCTTTTCTTTTCATACACAACAGTTTTAAGACTATATTAAAGTTCCTGAGCTGGGACCAGCCTGGGTAGTCCCTAGATACTGACACGCCAAAATGATGAAAGGTTCCTCCCCCACTTAAAAAAGAAGAGAGAATAACTCACTACTACATATTCTTCCCTGGAGGCCATCAGAGAGTGAGATAGTCTCTTTTTATTGATGGGCTGACACAGGATTGACTCAGGTAATAAATAAGCTGGATCCTATAGCAGGCAGAATCACAGATCGAGGGACCAAGGGGCTAAGGTACCACAAAAGCAACTTAGAGTTAAGTGGTTGTAGGTGGGCCTCAAAGATCATTTTCGCAAAAACAGGAGCTCAATACAAAGCATCTAAACCTCTCACACTGGTTATGCCCCCACTGTGGCCTCTAGCAGCAGCTGTGAGTGATTGAGTGCCCACTCAGCATATTAAAATGTCTTGAGGCAATAGTCCAGCCCACCCGTTTGAGTTTGCGATTTTCCTATTAGAGCAGCCTGGAAGGGATCTTAATCACGTAGGCTGAAAAGGGAGGACAAGTTTTCAACTTCATAAAAAAAAGTCAGGGGTAAGCTGTTCGCTGCTTTCATTTTATTCCCCTGTGGGATGAGTATGGTCCCTACCTAGTGCTACCCCGTGGTAATGCTTGGGTGGGTCTGTGTGGCCAGAAGTGCTGCCAAACCCCCATGCACAGAACATCTCTAAGGTTTTGTCTTTAGGAGAATACAGGCAGAAACGATATTTGACACTGACAAACAATGAAGACCATTCTCCTGCACTCACAAGAAATAAGAGGACTAAAAGTAGTGAGAAGTAAAAAATAAATTGCTCCTGTAAAGAGTCATTACCTCTTTCAGCGCCTGGTTCCTCCTACTTATACCAATGTTCCTACGTGAATACTGATTGACAATAATGGACCTGACATGTCTCTCTTGGCAACGTGAAAACACACACAAAGGTAACACAGGCCCTGAGAAACCAGATATTCAGCCACCTGATTGAGTCCGATTTTGTGAGATAATCAATGCACACCTTTCTGGGTAATAAAAGCAAGTTGTTCTACCACCATGCACTTAATATTTACAGCTGCACTACAGATATCTAAGAAAACAAGTTTGGCAACTTCCTGAATCTCTGCTTTTCCTGATTTACTCAATCAAGGGTACTTGCCCGTCAACAGGTTAAAATTACAACGCGTCCACTGGTCAGCGTCCATGTTGTAGGCATCTATATGCCGCACGAGGACCCGGTCGTTATTGTAGTCCAGATCATTGCCTCCAAGAACATAGAGCTTCCTTTGAACAGCAGCCATTGAATGGTAGACCCGCCTCTGCAGCATGGGGCTGCGGCTTATCCACTTATTCTGAGACAAAAAAAAGAGAAAAAAGAAACTCAGGTGAATTCTGTTAAGTGGAGACCTCCAGGGCAGAAAACAGCAGTGCCTCATTAGTAGTGGGGACTCTAATGTTGGTCAATCACATTCTATTTGAATGTTGTTTATATACTTTGAAAGGTATGGGCTTCTTGCCTGAGAACAAGTGCAGAAGAGCCCACATGTTCTAACTCTATTTGCAACTTACATAAGGCATTTCCTCTTCCTTGGGTTGCATTTTGAATTTGTAAGGGGAACATATGAGAATTTAGAAGTTTTCATGATTGGTTATTTCTCCCAATTGAGAGAACTTACTCCTGCAAATGACTTAAGAGTACAAGTGCATGGTTAGGTATACTGTGTACGGTGGTATAATGATAACAAAACAGGCTCTGGATCCAGAATGCCTGAGTTTATCATCTGTGTGTGACCTTGGCAATTTACTTAACCTGTCTGTGCCTGTTTCCTCATCTGTAAAATAGAGATAACAGTACCCACCTGACAAGCCTGTTGTGAAGATTAAATGAGCTAATACACCTAAAGCATTTAAAACAATGCCTGGCACATATGTCCAATAATATGCACTTTTTAAAAGTTATTGTGATATAATCATTGGCTGCCCGAGGACCCTTCATAAGTTAATGTGAGGGCAGTTTTGCCGTTCTTTCCAGGATGAACCTCCGGAGGTCAATGGAAGAGCTAAGATTTGATTCAGCAACAAATCCCTCACAGCCTTTAATATATTTACACTCACATCGTCACCAAATTGGAAAAGGTTATTTCCAGGCACAAGGTTATCTGTTTTGTTAGAAGACCAAATGTTCTGTGATAACTTTAGGGAATGGTGAAACCTCTAATATTTGGTTCTAGATCACTCTCAGGAATGAGAAAGGTATGCTCAACTCCTCTCAAATAAGGCTCCTATTTAAAATATAATGTAAAAATAGATGAAAATCAAATATGACTTTAATTTTAAATCTCAACTAAGTAATGGACAGGTAAGTAAACCTTACCATTTTCTTTCTACATAAACACTAAACATACAGGAAGAACATAGATTATTTCTTTTTGCAGAGCAAATTTTGGATTTCGACCAGAAAAATCGTATGATGGTTTGAATACATAGAATTTCAGTTCACAGAGGTGTAAAGGAAGACGCGAAAAAGAAAGTTTTGTATAAGTATTGGTCCATTCACTATTGGCATATCGACTGGCTCATTTGTAATTTCTCTTTCAAAGATACACTAACATGAGAAAAAGAAAGTGGTCTGTCCAATTTTTTAAGGCTTGAATTTATCTGCTCCCCCCTTTTTAAACATGTCATATTAAGAATCTCCTTCCAATTAAATGTATCTTTAAGAAAACAGTCAAACCTTTCTTTCAGATATTCTCCTAAGAAATATCTTTAATACATTATGCATGAGTGATTTAACTCAAGACTGATGATGCTTTCCTTAGGTGCTTTCTAAAATGAGGCAAACCATCACAGTATTAGGAATCAATGTTTCCACTAGCAGTCCAGTCCCCTGCCACAGGACTATGGATGCCATCTGGTTTGCAAAGCCTGACTGCATCCCCTGATTATATCTTTAGCTTCCTTCACTGCCGTGCCTGCCAGGTGAGCCGCCAACCGCTGCAAAGGCGAGGCCTGGTGGGGTCATTCCTAATAAGCTAGCGTGTGAATACTAATCAGTGCTGGGGAAGCAGAGGTCACCCCAGCCTGCCTGTTGGCAGGTAGCGATGTGCTCTGTGGCAGATGGCAGGCATTATCGACTCTCCACAAAGGCCTAGAAGAGAAATAAGCACCAGGGCTGAATGATAGAGTTATTGAGATTCTGAGCAAGATGCAAGCAGATGTGATGTTTGCCAGTACCCACCGTAAACAATATGCCAGCAGAATTTTTAAAAAGAGCATGTGTGTACAAACATGAAACAGAACTCATTTGAGAAATGTTAACACCTTCTTCCTCTTTAACCACGTGTGCACCAAACTTAAGCAACTGCAATTAATGATCCCTCTTGGGACATCCGGCCCAGGGACACGTGGTCTCTGAAACCTACAGCCTCTAATGACATCAGGAAACACTTGCAAAGACAGAAATACCTTTGCTAAACTCAGAATCAAGTAATTGTTAAAATTTAAAAATACTAAATAGACTGAGGTCACTCTGAATATATATTTGATGGCTAGTCCCAACCCAGAGTGCCAAAGCCAACCTGCTGTTTTGTGTTCCATTATCTTCAGCTGATGAAGATGAAACCTCCAAATCAAATCATTCTGGAATATTGTCAAAATCATGAAAAATACCTACATTACCAAAATCATAGAAATGACAAAATTCAGCAAACATGTGCCACAGTTACAGATACTTTGGTAGAAGGAAAAGAGAATAAAAATAGTTCTTCTTTTGGGGACAGAAAAGTCATTAAGTGTGCATGAAAAGTGGATAGAAGGGACAGGCCCAGCTCTTAGATGAAAAACATGCGCCAACTCTTCAGATACTTCTCCTTCAGATTTGTCCTACACACTGTCCTGGGATATGTTGGCTATATAGAGTTAAATAAAAGCTATCACTTTATTTGGGAATAAGGAAACCATAAGCACGTTCCCCTCCTAGAATGACAGGCCTTCTAAAAGGATGTAGCAACAGGACAATCCAAATCCTTTCTCAGGATGCCTCAACGATAAACAGCCACTTGAGATAAATGGTAATAAGGGCATTTAACTCATCAATATATTTTCCCTTTTTCCTACATTATGCAAAACTCTGAAAAAGTTGAGCATTGAGTACAGCATAAAACGAAAAGAGCTGAAATTCTGTGTTTTGTGAGAAAAAAAAAAGGCAACCAAAAAGCAGTTTATCCAGATGCTTTCTTTTCTCTGTGTAAGTTTAAGTTGCATGTGTGTGTATAGACTTGGCATTCCGACTCCTAATTACTGTAGCAATCTTTAAAAATTCATTTTAATTAAGGTAATGAGCTTTTCTTATATGAGTCTTACCTGGTTAGGTTCATATACCATTAGTCTGTTCTGATATTGTGCCGTGTTAGTTACTCCACCTGTAATGGATTAACACGTGTTAGGCTTTCATGAATAAGAAATGGGATATTCCAACATGAGGATGAGATACAATTAAAGGAAAATTAGCTACTGCTGAGGGTCTGTTTGTATACCCTCGCGGTGAACCCAGGACATAATTAAGAAGCTTATTGTTGAAGCAGTTGCATTTTCAAGAAACATTTCAGAAGCGATCCAGCTGAGAGCAAGCAACAAGTATGCTGAGATTTCCAGGAGGCCCCCAATTTTGTCAAGCTGCTCTGCATGGCCAGAATGAGGGGCAAAGTATAGTGAGGGAGTGGGAGCAAGCATAGCACACTTAGACAAATCTCTATACAGTTTATGCCAGGGCCAGAGTTATATGGAAAAGTCTTGTCCTTCGCTACCTTGGTAATTTTACAGCTCTAGTCTTATGTGCACTAACATAGTGATATCTTGATGTCTCTCTGGAAGACCCATATCTAAGAAAAGACATTACTTATCAAAAGAGATCTAGAGCCAGTGCTGTCCAACAGAATATAATAAGAACCACAAACAGGAGTTACATATGCCATTTTAAACTTCCCAGTGGTCACATTAAAAAGTAGTCCTCCCTTATCTGTGGGGGACACATTCCAAGGCCTGCCGTAGACGCCTTAAAGTGTGGATAGTACCAAACAATATATACTTTTTGGTTTTTCCTATACATATACACCTATGATAAAGTTTAATGTATAAATTAGGCACAGTAAGAGATTAACAACAATAACTACTAATGAATTTGAACAATTATAACCATGTACTCTAACAGAAGTTATGTAAATGTGGTCTCTCTCTCAAAATACCTTACTGTATTGTACTCCTTCTTCTTCTGGTGATGAAGTAGATGATAACCTACTTGATGAGATGAAGTGAGGGGAATGACATAAGCATTGTGACATATCATCAGGTGACTACTGACCTTCTGACAGTACGTCAGAGGGAGGATCATCTGCTTCAGGTGACCCTGGGACATCGAGCCATGATGATGTCAATGGATAAATGTCAAAAGCAGACCATGTCAATGGTTGGGGATCTGGAGCACGATGGAGTGGAATGGCACGAGATTTCATCATGCTATTCAGGACAGTGCACAATTTAAAACTTCTGAACTGTTTACTTAGGGAATTTTCCATTTAATATTTTCAGACCATGTGTGATTGTGGGTAACTGAAACCACAGAAAGCAAAACTGCAGATAAGGGTGAGCTGCTGTGTAGCCAAAATATTACCATTTCAACATAAAATTAATATAAAAATTATTGAGGTATTTTATATTCTTTTTTTCATACTGAGTCCTCAAAGTCCTGTGCGTTTTTGACACAGAACAAGTCAATCCAGATTAGCCACGTTTCAAGTGCTCAATAAGGTAATGAGCTTTTCTTATATGAGTCTTACTTGGCCACCAGCTACCATATTGGACAGTGCAGATCTAGACTAAGGCAGTGCAGCTGCTGTCATCCTCAACTTTTTTGAAGCCCTCTTGACAACAGCTTAGATCCAAAAGACTTGAGACCTTCTGCTAGATCAAGAACCACTAAAATCCTATCACAATTCTAGCTAAGATTCTCCCATTTGTCCTCACACTTCTTTTCACATTTGGGGTATACAGTGAGCCCTGTAAAACCCAGAAATTATTGATTCTACTTTAATTTTTACAACCAAATGGAAAAACTATAAAACAACACATAAAAGAGCACAGTGAGAAAATAACACTAGTAGATATTAAATATTAGGTAGTAAAATAACAGAAATATGAGAACCCCCCAAAAAAAATCTACCTTTAGAAATATTGCCCAGGCTTCCCTGGTGGCGCAGTGGTTGCGCATCCGCCTGCCAATGCAGGGGAACCGGGTTTGCGCCCCGGTCTGGGAGGATCCCACATGCCGCGGAGCGGCTGCGTCCGGAGCCTGTGCTCCGCAACGGGAGAGGCCACAACAGAGAGAGGCCCGCATACCACAAAAAAAAAAAAAAAAAAAAAAAAAGGAAATATTGCCCTATACAGAGTTCTAGATGCTAGCATAAAATGAATAACATTCTTATTTTAATAAGTATCACAAAGAAGCAACTCATTTTGCAATAAAGATCTAAAATTGAGCCAGACTATAAGTTTCCTAGGGAAATTTTTTGATTTTAAAAAATGTGTACTGGGGCAGAATCAAGAAAGCAGAGTAGGAAGATCCTGAGCTTACTTCCTCCCACAAACACACCAAAACGATAACTACAAATCTCTGAGAATGACCTGAAGACTAGCAGAACAGATTTTCTGCAACTAAGGATATTGAGATGAGACGTAGGGGCACAGATGTAGCCTAGTCAGAACCCACACACAGGGTACAGCAACCACAAGTGGGAGGGATATCACAACCACAGTGGGGGTCGCCCCTGATGAGCAAGGCGTCTGAGCCCCACACTGGGATTCCCAGCCCAGAGGACCTGCACCAGGAAACAACCCCCAATAATGTGCAGCTTTGAAAACCAGTGAGGATTATATTCAGGAGAGCCAGAGGGATGTGGGAAACTGAGACTGCTCTTGAAGGGCTTGGACACAAACTCACTCACTCCGAGTCCCAGTGCAAAGGCAGCAGCTTGAAAAGTACCTGGGTCATATGAGAAGGAGATTCACTGACTAATTTTAGGGCATGTGCCAGAGGAGCAACAATCTGGTGGAACTTTCTCTAGGGACAGAAGTGCTGGCAGGCATCTTTTTACTTTCCTTCCACCTAGCTGGCCCAGCACAGGTGGGCACCATTTTTGTCACACTCAGTCAACCTAACTAACACCATCCACCCTGCCCCAGCATCCCTTGAGGATCAGCCCTGCCCAACCGGCCTGTCTCAGCTGGCCCCTCCAAAGCAGCTCCTGCCTCACCCTATCAAGTGAGCTGCTCCAGCCTGCAATGACCAGTGTCTCACCAAGGTATCTGCCACACTGGAGACCAGTCCCATAAACAGTGCACCTGTAACAGTCATGGCCAGGCCTTGCAGCCACTCATGCTGGGGGCCAGCCCCACCCACCAGCACATCTGCACCAATCACAGCCCAAACAAAACAGGAAGTCACAGGTATCCCACACAGGGGAAACCTCTAGAGTGCCTGGCTCTGTTAAGCAGGGGAGATTGCACCACTGGGCCCCATAGGACACCTACATAAGGCCACTCTTTCAAACGGAGAGACCTAGCTGATAAACCTAATACAAAGAAACAACCACAGAGAGTTAGGCAAAACGAAGAGACAAATAAATACCTTCCAAACAAAAGAACAAGACAAATCCTCAGAAAAAGAACTAAACAATATGGAGATAAGCAAATTACCAGATAAAGAGTTCAAAGGAATAGCCAAAATGATGCTCACCAAACTCAGGAGAAGAATGGAGGAACACAATGAGAACTTTCAATAAAGAGATAGAAAATGTAAAACAGAACCAATCAGAACTGAAGAATACAATAACTGAAATGAAAAATACACCAGAGGGAATCAACAGCAGATGCAGAAGAATGGATCAACCATCTGGAAGACAGGGCAGTGGAAATCATCCAATCAGAACACCAAAAAGAAAAAAGAGTTTAAAAAAATGCGGATAGTTTAAGGGACCTCTGGAACAACATCAAGCTTACTAAAATTCGCAACAAAGGGGTCCCAGAAGGAGAAAAGAGAGAAATGGGGACAGGAAACCTATTTGACAAAATAACGGTTAAAAAACTTCCCTAATCTGATGAAGGAAACAGACATCCAAGTCCACGAAGCACAGAGTCCCAAACAAGATGAAACCAAAGAGACCCACACCAAGACACATTACAATTAAAATGTCAAAAGTTAAAGATAAAGAGAAGATATTAAAAGCAGCAAGAGGAAAACAACTAGTTACTTACAAGGGAATGCCCATAAGATAAGGAGCTGAGTTTTCAGCAGAAAATTTATAGTCCAGAAGGAATTGGCATAATATATTCAAAGTACTGAAAGGAAAAAAACTTACAACCAAGAAGACACTACTTGGCAAGTTTATCTTTCAGAATTGAAGTAGTATCTTTCAGAACTGAAGAGTTTACTACACAAATAAAAGCTAAAGGAGTTCATCACCACTAAACCAACATTACAAGAAATGTTAAGGGAACTTCTTCAAGCAAAAAAGAAAAGGCCATAACTAGAAACAAGAAAATTATGAAAGAAGAAATATCACTGGTAAAAGCAAACATACAGTAAAGGTGGATAAGAACCACCTACAAAGCTAGTATGAAGGTTAAAAGACAAAAGTAGTAAAATCATCTATATCTAAAATAATTAGTTAAGTGATACACAAAATAAAAAGATGTGAAATATAACATCAAAAACATAAAATGTGGAGGATGGACAAAAATGCAGTGCTTTTAGAATGCACTCAAATGTAAGTGACCATTAATTTAAAATAAACACCTATATACATAGATTGTTACTATAGGAACCTCATGGTAACCAAAAACCAAAAACATATAACAAATACACAAAAAATAAAAAGAAAGGAAAGCAAACATATTACTAAAGAAAGTCACAGGGGAAGAGAACAAGAGAAGAAAAAAGAAGAGGGAAGAACTATACAAACAACCAGAAAAAAATTAGCAAAATAGCAATAAGTGCATACCTATCAATAATCAATTCAAATGTAAATAGACTAAGTGATCCAATCAAAAGACAGGGTAGCTGAATGGTTAAAAAAACAAGATATATATACATACACACTACCTATAGGAGAATCACTCCAGATCTAAAGACAAACACAGACTAAAAGTGAAGGGATAGAATAACATACTCCATGTAAATGGAAATGAAAAGAAAATTGGGATAGCAATACTTATATCATACAAAATAGACTTTAAAACAAAGACTGCAACAAGAGACAAAAAAGGTGTTATGTAATAATAAAGGTATCAATCCAACAAGAGGATATGACACATAAATATTTATGCACCCAACACAGAAGCACCTAAATACATAAAGCAAATATTAACACATGAAGGAGATATTGACAGTAATACAATAGTAGGGGACTTTAACACCCCACTTGCATCAATGGATAGATGATCTAGACAGAAAATCAGTAAGGAAATATTGCCCTTAAATGACACATTAGGCCATACAGCCTTAATAGATATACAGAACGTTTTATCCAAAACCAGCAGAATACACATTCTTTTCAAGTGCACATGGATGATTCTTCAAGATAAATCACGTTAGTCCACAAAAAAGTCTCAATAAATTTAAGGAGATTGAAATCATTATCAAGCTACTTTTCTGACCACAACAGTATGAAACTAGAAATCAATTATAAGAAGAAAACTGGAAAAAACACAAACACGCAATAGATGAAGAAAAAGAATTTGACAAAATTCAACATCAATTTATGTTAAACACTCTTACAACAGAGTGGGTATGGAGGGAATATACCTCACCATAAAAAAGACCACATATGACAAACCCACAGCTAACATAATACTCCAAGGTAAAAAGCTGAAATATTTTCCTCTAAGATCAGGGAGAAGATAAGGATGCCCACTCTTGCCACTGTTATTTAACACAGTATTAGAAATCCTAGCGCTAGCAACGAGAGAGAGAGAGAGAGAGGAGGCATTCAAATTGGAAAGGAATAGGTAAAACTGTCACTATTTGCAGATGACACGATACTTATATACAGAAAACCTTAAAGGTTCCAACCAAAAGACTATTAGAACTAATAAATGACTTCAGTAAATTTGCAGGATACAAAATTCACATACATAAACCTTCTGTGTCTATGTACACTAGTAACAAACTATCAGAAAAAGAAATAAAGAAAATCCCATTTTCAACTGCATCAAAAAGAATAAAATACTTAGGAATAAATTGAACCAATGAGGAAAACACCTGTACTTCTGATAACTATAAGATACTGATGAAAGAAAATGAAGATAACACAAATAAATGGAAAGACATACCATACTTATTCATGGATTAGAAGAATTAATATTGTTAAAATGTCCATACTACCCAAAGCAATCTACAGATTCAATGCAATCCCTATCCAAATAGCAATGGTGACTCCCTCTTGTGAGAGGACCAGAATCACAACTAACTGCTGAACAATCATTGACAGGAAGACACTGGAACTCACCAAAAAAGATACCCCACATCCAAAGACAAAGGAGAAGCTGCAATGAGACAGTAGGAGAGGCATAATCACAATACTATCTAATCCCATAAATGCTGGCTGGGTGACTCACAAACTGGAGAACACTTATACCACAGAAGTCCACCCACTGGAGTGAAGGCTCTGAGCCCCACATCAGGCTTCCCAACCTGGGGGTTCCAGCAATGGGAGGAGGAACTGCAAGAGAATCAGACTTTGAAGGCTAGTGGGATTTGATTGCAGGACTTCGACAGGACTGCGGGAAACAAAGTCTCCACTCTTGGAGGGCACACACAAACTAGTGTGTGCATCAGGACCCAGGGAAAGGAGCAGTGACGCCATAGGAGACTGAACCAGACCTACTTGCTAGTGTTGGAAGGTCTCCTGCAGAGGCAGGGGGTAGCTGTGTCTGACCATGGGGATACGGACACTGGCAGCAGAAGTTCTGGGAGGTACTCCTTGGCATGAGCCCTCCCAGATTCCACCATTAGCCCCACCAAAGAGCTGGGTAGTTTCCAGTGCTGGGTCACCTCAGGCCAAACAACCAGGAAGGAGGGAAGCCAGTCCCACCCATCAGCAGACAAGCGGATTAAAGTTTTACTGAGCTCTGCCCACCAGAGCAACAGCCAGCTCTACCCACCACCAGTCCCTCCCATCAGAAAACTTGCACAAGCCTCTTAGATAACTTCATCCACCAGAGGGCAGACAGCAGAAGCAAGACGAACTACAATTTTGCAGCCTGGGGAAGGAAAACCACATTCACAGAAAGATAGACAAAATGAAAAGGCAGAGGGCTATGTACCAGATAAAGGAACAAGATAAAACCCGAGAAAAACAACTAAATGAAGTGGAGATAGGCAACCTTCCAGAAAAGAATTCAGAATAATGACAGTGCAGTGATTCAGGACCTAGGAAAAAGAATGGAGGCGGAGATCGAGAAGATGCAAGAAATGTTCAACAAAGACCTAGAAGAATTAAAGAACAAACACCTAGAAGAATTAAAGAACAAACAAACGGAGATGAACAAAACAATAACTGAAATGAAAAATACACTAGAAGGAATCAATAGCAGAATAACTGAGGCAGAAGAACGGATAAGTGACCTGGAAGACAGAATGGTGATATTCACTGCCGCGGAACAGAATAAAGAAAAAAGAATGAAACGAAATGAAGACAGCCTAAGAGACCTCTGGGACAACATTAAACACAACAACATTTGCATTATAGGGGTCCCAGAAGGAGAAGAGAGAGGGTAAGGACCCAAGAAAATATTTGAAGAGATTACAGTCGAAAACTTCCTTAACATGGGAAAGGAAGTAGCCACCCAAGTCCAGGAAGCACCTAGAGTCCCATACAGGATAAACCCAAGGAGAAACACGCTGAGACACACAGTAATCAAACTGACAAAAATTAAAGACAAAGAAAAATTATTGAAAGCAACAAGGGAAAAATGACAAAAAATATACAAGGGAACTCCCATAAGGTTAACAGCTGATTTCTCACGAGAAACTCTACAAGCCAGAAGGCAGTTGCATGATATATTTAAAGTGATGAAAGGGAAGAACCTACAACCAAGATTACTCTACCCAGCAAGGATCTCATTCAGATTTGAGAGAGAAATCAAAAGCTTTACACACAGGCAAAAGCCAAGAGAATTCAGCACCTCCAAACCAGCTCTACAACAAATGCTAAAGGAACTTCTCTAAGTGGGTAACACAAGAGAAGAAAAAGACCTACAAAAACAAACCCATAACAATTAAGAAAATGGTAAAAGGAACATACAAATTGATAATTACCTTAAACGTGAATGGATTAAATGCTCCAACCAAAAGACACAGGCTCACTGAATGGATACAAAAACAAGACCCATATATATGCTGTCTACAAGAGACCCACTTCAGACCTAGGGACACATACAGACTGAAAGTGAGAGGATGGAAAAAGATATTCCATGCAAATGGAAATCAAAAGAGAGCTGGAGGAGCAATACACATATCACATAAAATAGACTTTAAAATAAAGGATGTTACAAGAGACAAGGAAGTACACTGCATAATGATCAAGCGATCTATCCAAGGAGAAGATATAACAATTATAAAAATATATGCACACAACATAGGAGCACCTCAATACATAAGGCAACTGCTAACAGCTATAAAAGAGGAAATTGACAGTAACTCAATCATAGTGGGGTACTTTAACACCTCACTTACACCAATGGACAGATCATCCAGACAGAAAATTAATAAGTAAACACAAGCTTTAAATGCCACAATACACCAGATAGATCTAATTGACATTTATAAGACATTCCATCCAAAAACAGCAGATTACACTTTCTTCTCAAGTGCACGTGGAACATTCTCCAGGATAGATTACATCTTGGGTCACAAATCGAGACTCGGTAAATTTAAGAAAACTGAGGTCATATCAAGCATCTTCTCGGACCACAACCCTATGAGATTAGATATCAATTACAGGGGAAAAAAACATAAAAAAACATGAACACATGGAGGCTAAACAATACATTATTAAATAACCAAGAGATCACTGAAGAAATCAAAGAGGAAATCAAAAAATAACTAGAGACAAATTATGATGAAAACAGGATGATCCAAAACCTATGGGCTGCAGCAAAAGCAGTTCTAAGAGGGAAGTTTATAGCAATACAAGCCTACCTCAAGAAACAAGAAAAATCTCAAATAAACAATCTAACCTTACAACACCCAAAGGAATTAGAGAAAGAAGAACAAACAAAACTCAAAATTACTAGAAGGAAAGAAATCATAAAGATCAGAGCAGAAATAAATGAAATAGAAACAAAGAAAACAATAGCAAAGGTCAATAAAACTAAAAGCTGGTTCTTTGAGAAGATAAACAAAATTGATAAACCTTTAGCCAGACTCATCAATAAAAAGAGGGAGAGACTCAAATCAATAAAATTAGAATGAAAAAGGAGCAGTTACAGGGGACACCGCAGAAATACAAAGCATCCTAAGACACTACTACAAGCAACTCTGTGTCAATAAAATGGACAACCTGGAAAAAATGGAAAAATTCTTAGAAAGGTATAACCTTCAAGACTGAACCAGGAAAAAGTAGAAAATATGAACAGACCTATCACAACTAATGAAATTGAAACTGTGATTAAATATCTTCCAACAAACAAAAGTCCAGGACCAGATGGCTTCATAGGTGAATTCTATCAAACATTTAGAGAAGAGCTAATACCCATCCTTCTCAAACTCTTTCAAAAATTTTCAGAGGAAGGAACACTCCTCTGTAAACTCATTCTATGAGGCCACCACCACCCTGATACCAAAACCAGACAAAGATACTACAAAAAAAGAAAATTACAGACCAATATCACTGATGAATATAGATGCAAAAATCCTCAACAAAATACTAGCAAACAGAATCCAACAACACAGTAAAAGGATCATACACCATGATCAAGTGGGATTTATCCCAGGGATACAAGGATTCTTCAATATATGCAAATCAATCAGTGTGATACACCATATTAGAAAGTGAAGAATAAAAACAATATGATCATCTCAATAGATGCAGAAAAAAGCTTTTGACAAAATTCAACACCCATTTGTGATAAAAAAAAAAAACTCTACAGAAAGTGGGCATAGAGGGAACCCATCTCAACATAATAAAGGCCATATATGACAAACCCACAATAAACATCACTCTCAATGGTGAAAAACTGAAAGCATTTCCTCTAAGATCAAGACAAGGATGTCCACTCTCGCCACTGTTATTCAACATAGTTTTGGAAGTCCTAACCACATCAATCAGAGAAAGAAAAGAAATAAAAGGAATACAAATTGGAAAAGAAGAAGTAAAACTGTCACTCTTTGCAGATGACATGATACTGTACATAGAGAATCCGAAAGATGCCACCAGAAAAATCAATATTGTGAAAATGACTATACTACCCAAAGCAATCTACAGATTCAATGCAATCCCTATCAAATTACCAGTGGCATTTTTTACAGAAGTAGAACCAAAAATCTTAAAATTTGTATGGAGACACAGAAGACCCTGAATTGCCAAAGCAGTCTTTTTTTTTTAAATAAATTTATTTATTTATTTATTTATTTATTTATTTATTTATTTATATTCGGCTGCATTGGGTCTTTGTTGATGCGCATGGGCTCTTCTCTAGTTGTGGCGAGTGGGGGGCTACTCTTCATTGCGGTGCGCAGGTTTCTCATTGCGGTGGTTTCTCTTGCTGTGGAGCCTGCAGCTCTAGGTGTGCAGTCTTCAGTAGTTGGGGCTCGCAGGCTCCAGAGTGCAGGCTCAGTAGTTGTGGTGCACGGGCTTAGTTGCTCCATGGCATGTGGGATATTTCCAGACCAGGGCTCGAACCCATGTCCCCTGCATTGGCAAGCAGATTCTCAACCACTGCGCCATCAGGGAAGCCCATCCAAAGCAGTCTTGAGGGAAAAAAACGGAGCTGGAGGAATCAGACTCCCTGACTTCAGACTATACTACAAAGCTACAGTAATCAAGACAATATGGTACTTGCACGAAAACAGAAATATAGATCAATGGAACAGAATAGAAAATCCAGAGATAAACCCATAAAACTCTTAGAGGAAAACATATGAAGAACACTCTTTGACATAAATCACGTCAAGATCTTTTTTGATCCACTTCCTAGAGTAATGGAAATTAAAACAAAAATAAACAAATGGGACCTAATGAAACTTAAAAGCTTTTGCAAAGCAAAGGAAACTACAAACAAGAC
>NC_041223.1:62531856-62564841 GCF_002837175.3 Physeter macrocephalus
TCATTTGTAGAGACGTGGATGGATCTAGAGACTGTCATACAGAGTGAAGTAAGTCAGAAACAGAAAAACAAATATCGTATATTAATGCATATATGCGGAACCTAGAAAAGTGGTACAGATGAACCGGTTTGCAGGACAGAAATAGAGACACAGATGTAGAGAACAAATGTATGGACACCAAGGGGGGGAAAGTGGTGGTTGGGGTGGGGGCGGGGGTGGCATGAATTGGGAGATTGGGATTGACACGTATACACGAATATGAATAAAATGGACAACTAATAAGAACCTGCTGGATAAAAAAATAAATAAAATTCAAAATTCAAAAGAAAGAAAAAGAAACAAAATACCAATGGCAGTTTTTATAGAACTGGAATAAATAATCCTAAAATTTGTAACAAACCACAAAAGACCCCAAATAGCCAAAGCAATCTTAAGAAAGAAGAACAAAGCTGGAGGTATCACACGCCCTAATTTCAAACTGTACTACACAGCTATAGTTATCAAAACTGTATGGCACTGGCATAAAAACAGACACATAGATCAATGGAACAGAATAGAGAGTCCAGAAAGAAATCCATGCTTCTTTTGTCAATTAATCTATCAAAAAGAAGCTAGAAATATATTTTGGGTAAAACACAGTCTCATTGATAAATGGTGTTGGTAAAATTGAACAGGTACATGCAAAAGAACAAAACTAGACCACTTTCTTACACCATACACAAAAGTAAACGCAAAGTGGATTAAAGGCTTAAATGTAAGACCTGAAACCATAAAAACTCCTAGAAGAAAACATAGGCAATACACTCTTTGATATCACTCTTAGCAATATTTTTGAATTTGCCTCTTCAGTCAATGTAAACAAAAGCAAAAAAAAAAACAAATGGGACTATATCAAACTAAAAAGTTTTTTCACAGCAAGGGAAATCATCAACAAAACAAAAAGGTAGCCTCCTGAATGGGAGAAGATATTTGCAAATGATATATCCCATAAGGGGTTAATATTCAAAATATATAAATAACTCACACAACTTAATATCAAAAAATAGACAATCTGATTGAAAAATGAGCAGACGACCTGAACAGATATTTTTCTAAGGAAGAAATACAGATGGCCAACAGACACATGAAAAGATGCTCAACATCACTAATCAACAGGGAACTGAATCAAAACCACAATGAGATTTCACCTCACACATGTCAAAATGACTATTATCAAAAAGACAAGAAATAACAAGTGTTGCCAAGGATGTAGAAAAAGGGGACTTTTGTGCACTGTTGGTGGGAATTTAGGTTGTTGCAGCCACTATGGAGAACAGTATGGAAATTCCTCAATAAATTAAAAACAGAACTACCTTATCATCCAGCAATTCCATTTCTGGGTATTTATCCAAAGAAAACGAAAACACTAATTCAAAAAGACATATGCACCCCTATGTTTATGTTCATTGCAGCATTATTTACAATAGCCAACATATGGAAGAAACCTAAATGTCCACTGATGGATGAATGAGTAAGGAATATGTGATATATGTAATGGAATATTACTCAGCCATAAAAAAGAATGAAATCCTTATATTTGTGACAACACAGTTGGATCTAGAGGGTATTATGCTAAGGAAAATAGTCAGACCAAGAAAGACAAATACTGTATGATTTCACTTATATGTGGAATCTAAAAAACAAAGCAAATGAACAAACAAAACAAAACAAACAGATTCATAGATACAGAGAACTGGTGGTCACCAGAGGGGAAAGGGGTGAAGGATTGGGTGAAATAGGTGAAGGGGATTAAGAGGTACAAAATGCCAGTTATAAAATAAATAAGTCATGGGGATGTAAAGTACAGTATAGGGAATACAGCCAACAATACTGCAGTATCTTTGTACGGTGACAGATGGTTACTAAACTTACCATGGTGCTCATGGTAATGTATATAAATGTTGAAACAATATGTTGTAAAACCTGAAGTTACCATAGTATTATATGTCAAATGTACTTCAACTAGAAAATTAAAATAAAAAAAATGAAAAATAACTTTTAAATGTGTACTATTATAATATTGAGCAAGGTGGCCTTAACATTCCTCTCAGCTTAACTAAACTTTAGACAGGCTTCTTCCTGTCTCTGGCCCCTGACCTCCCTTACTTACAGCATTTATTTTTAAAAACTTGCAAATTCTTTCTCTCTGCCTCTTTGAGTTATAAATCATTTAAGAAGATTCTTGCAAGTTTTACAACCCAGGAATATCTTCCTCAAAGACCTGGGAGCCATGCCATTGAGATGTTATCATCAAGGAAGAGCATGCTCCTATCTCCCAGTTTCTGTGGAGGCTAGGAGCCTAACTCCGATGGGTACAAATCAGCAAACACAAATGGCCTAACCGCAGAGAAAAACATTTACAAACTTAGGGTAACTGAATATGCTCAATGCATCACACTGATCAACCTTCTTCCAAAAGTACTTCAGTATATTTTTTACCAGCTCACCCCAGTGCTTAAAAACCCTATTGTTTTCCAGAGGAGTTGATTTCAAACTGCATTCTGGTCTCTCTCCCCTAGTGCAATAGTCTTGAATAAAGTCTTCCTTGTCTGTTTAACTGTGTCCACTATAATTTTTGCTTCGGCAGTTCAAATACTTTGAATGGGTCACTACTATCAACTCCATGGCCAGAAGTCAAGTCAACCAGACCCCAGAGAATTAGTGCATCAACTTAACTAAAGTGTGATAATCATTCAGTACTAATGGATACATAAAGGAGAGGGAATCTGTCCAGGCCAATCATTACTCTCTCATTCAATCCCAGTAAGGAGAGTATATCTTTCATGTAATTGACCATAGCTATTATTAACTGGAAGGCTTTTTTTTTTTTTTTAAAGTTCTCTCTGAAGCTTGCAACCACTTTTAAGGTAAAGGAAAGTTTTGTCTGCAGAAGAAATCCACAAAGAACAGAGAGAAATGAGCTTCCTGCCCTCAAATAAAGTCTTCTCTGGACTTCTCACTAAATGTCTCATTTTTAAAGATGAAATCAAAGAAAAGGATAATACACTTAAGAAAGCTGAGGCTGAAATGCCTACATAGAGTCAAAATGTATGTCAAAATAAATACAGAGGTATGTTTGCTTCCCCCCACAACCTTCTTGTTTTTAAATCTAATTAAAAATGGAATGTCCAACAATTCTTTCTTAGCATACCTATGGAAGAATAATCAAATCTATTGAAACCTCACAAGTTTTCAGGGCTAAAATGACTGCCAAGTGCTTCTGATCTGGGTCATAACCACCAGATTAATGTCCAGCTCGCCTATAATCATTTCTCCAAATGAGAGGGAACAGAGGTGAACTCCCCCCATTATTTCAAAACTTTGACAGTTTCTCTACTTGTTTTAGAAATATGGGACAGAATTAATATCTACTGCAATAAACTATCTGTTTATGACACTATTTGAAGATATTTACACTACAATATGTATCAGACTCTGCCCATTACAGATTAAATGTATAATCAATGGATTAGAATGCAGCTATTGCATCCTTTCTCCCAAGCACGGCACACCATTTATCTTCATGCTTTTCAGAATTACTATTTACTGTCTTCCACAGATGCATAATACAGTTTTTTTCCCCCTTAATCTGCACTCAGTAATTAGATTCCTTACCCTTACATACAAATTTTCACTCACATGACAATATTTAGAAATGAGATATTGGGTTACTAGTTGGGGGTAAAAATAAAAGTCCTAGTTAGTTATGTGGTTGATTACTTCTAGAACGTTAAACCGCAGGAGGTGCCTAAAAAGCCGAGCGCTGTAACTTTTGCCAACTCAGGATTGCAAGGGAAAACCTCAAGAATTGGTTTTGTTGCTTTCCCCCTTTGAAATAACTTACAAATGAGCATATAAATAAAAAACATTTCTTCTCAGTACAAAAGATAAATTTTAAAAAAAGCATCCACGTTTGCAGCCCACATTTCTCTAGCAATGTTACCCATTTTCAGAGCTTTATCATTACATTCCCTTCACATAACACTCTTTACTTTTAGATTAATCTTCTGAAATGAGATGCTAAGGATTTGCATACAGATTTGACTATACAAAAATAGATATGGAATTAATAATAGTCTCTATATGTTTTAATTTATCCTAGACTGGAGTACCCTTGCCTGCAGCAGTATTCCTGGCTTTGAAAGTCATCAAGCTGATTCGTCTGCTCTGGGTTATGATGCCACATGCTGCTATACTGCCCCCTGCAATCAAAGCACTTGCGAAGATAGATTCCATGCCTTCCTCTATCGAGTATATTTTATAGATTGGCAGTTTTGATCTCCCTCCCCCACCCCAGGGGGGATAATCTGCATCTTAACAGCTTTCTATAGATACATCTGTCATTAAATATGCCATCTCATGTCAGCATCCGTTTTTAAAGCCAAGTTTTCCCTAACTTTGAAGTGCCACAGTCAAAGTTAAGACTTTTCAGCCAAAATTGAAAATGAACAATCCTGTCTTATACTTTTGAACTGTGACTTAAAGATATATGGCAGGTTCCCCCAAAGTCAAATAAGTCTTTAAAAACTGCCAGAAGGAATGAAAAGTTACCACCATGCTACCAGCAGGGAGAAAGGCTTTCTATCATCAAGACAAGAATAAAGCATTTTTCTTAAGCTTCCCTGTTCAACTCCCCACAAAACATTGTGACACATGGATGGGTGCATGCCAGGGAGAAGATGACAGGTGACTGCCAAACCAACAACCTCTGTCTCCACTACTGAGAGGCCACCAACTCCTAAACTCGTTGTGCTCAAAAGCAACAACTAGCCAATGCTGACAGTGTCCATAAAATAGTGTTTAGAAAAACAGCTCTCAATAATCGTTGGCCAGGGTAGGTCAAGTCTGGTGGCTCTGCTAATTTTTCTCTTTTTTTTCAAGGATAGAAATACCTCTGTTGATAAATAGAGAGTCCTACACTAAACTCTTTAGTAGAAAACAGTGGTACCTAATGCAGTGCTAGTACCCTTACTGGAACAGAGCAGGATGCAAAGAACTGAACGTGTCCATGCTCTTAGGGAAGCACTCCAGGCTGGAATTCTGTGAGCCAGTTCAGGATTGTGGCAAACCATCTTGAGTTCTCTGCAGCTCTCTTGGAGGCCTGCAGTGCCAGCTTCACACTAGTCTAGGGGGTGCATTTCAGCAGAAGGTGTGCCGTCAGCCTCCACCCCCAGCTCCTTTATGACTCTATCCTTGGGGGAGCCATTTAACAGCCAAGTTCATGTCCTCACATGCAAAATGGAGACAGTGAGACCTCTCTCATAGGTTTCAGATGAACAAGAGGACTCGGTAAAGAGGCCATCCGTACGGGAAGTTTACTACAATAGTGTAGTAGTGGGGCTTCCCTGGTGGTGCAGTGGTTAAGAATCCGCCTGCCAATGCAGGGGACACGGGTTTGATCCCTGGCCCGGGAGGATCTCACATGCCGCGGAGCAACGAAGCCCGTGCGCCACAACTACTGAGCCTGTGCTCTAGAGCCCACGAGCCACAACTACTGAGCCCGCGAGCCGCAACTACAGAAGCCTGCGTGCCTAGAGCCCGTGCTCCGCAGCAAGAGAAGCCACCCCAACAAGAAGCCCGCGCACCGTGACGAAGAGTAGACCCCGCTCGCCGCAACTAGAGAAAGCCCGTGCGCAGCAACGAAGACCGAACGCAGCCAAAAATAAATAAATAAATAAATTTATCTTTTAAAAAGACAAAAAAACTATGAGCCCCGGCATGGGACCTGTCTTTGTGGCTCCCGCACTAGCCTGGAACAAGACTCAGGGAGGTGAGGAAACTTGCTCAGCATCTCCTGGTTGGTCAAAATGGAGCAAATTTCACACTTGCATGTGCCCTCAATCTGTGACCTCAGAGCACCACAGTCAGCCTCTGCCATGCCCCCATTAGTTCCTAATATGTTGTATACAATTTTTTTAGATGCAAGTAAAATGATATTTGCACAGTCAAGTTACAGCTATGGCATTTTTTAAATGTTAATGATGCTTTATACTGTTCTAATTGTAAAGTCCCTTTAGTAGGTTTGAATAAATTAAAGTTACTTAAAATGGGGCAATGCAAACTTCATCTAAATTTAATCAAGATGAAAATAAATATATCTTCTAGGGAGTTAAGGAAGCCCTAACAAATGTTCTTTCATTAGTGAAATACCTGAAAAACTCTTTGATTGTCAGCTCCTAGAGGGCAGGAAGTGTGTTTGCTGAATTATTCTTATTTATCTATGAACCAACACTGACTTTAATAAAGATGTAGCATTCACCAAGAGAATCAAGAAAACACTAAGTGCCGCTTTTGAGGAAATGCAGTACCATTTGTCTTACTATGGCAGTTTTAAAGCACTAATTTTGTGGTTAGCTTCCCATTATCCTGCTGCCATTTGACAAAAATGAAAAGGTAAGTTATTCTGCAAGATGAGCTCAGGATTCATTTTCACTCACAAAAAGAAGGATCTTTTTAGTAGTTCACAAACAATATCTTACAATGGAGAGCATACCTTTTAAAGCACAACGGCAGGATATTTAATGCTTATTTTACTTCAGTATTGTGAATTTCAAGTAGAAATTATGTGGAGCATTTGTGAATTGGGTCACGATGTCAAATGCTAGAGGAGCCTGTAAAATCTGACTCTCTCTAACATCTTAAATTACATGCTAATGGGCATTACTATACAGCCTAGTTTTCTGAATTCATCTTTGCTTGTCTCCTTTTTAAAACCACGGACAGGTTTCCAGGTATCCTGACCCGAAAATGGACAGAGATGGGGAGAGGGTATGTACAGAGAGGGAGCACACTGGAAATATCGAGTCCCTAAAGAAACATTCATTTTGTGTTCTGTGGAACAGAAATAAGCTCCTAAAATCCACATCCTATAATCCTTACTACCTTCACCTCAGGCAAAGCTTACAAAATACCAGAAGGATGCCAATGACCCAATCCCCCATCAATTAAACTGGAAATATTTAATTATTTGGTAAAGGATAAGGAATAGCCTCAAACATTTTCATCTGCTCCAAAAAAAATCAGGGTAACACTTCTAAATCAGAGATAGGGTGAAATATACCTGTCTTTTTTTTTTAAAGGAGCCCATAACAACCCCTCCCTATCCCTGGTTAGATTCACAATTGATTTATTATAAGCTGAGCCTGAGGAAAGAGGCAGACGACGGAAGGTATTAGAAATGTCACTGGTGATTTCCTCTTCTTTCCAATTAAAGGTATTGTACTGTACACAGGGAAGTGAGTTTTTCATCTCAAGTACACAGTAGGGAGAAACAAACCCCAGAAAATTGTGATTGTTTTCATTAAGTACGGTTAACACAGGCAGCATATATTAGTGCAAAAGAAGAACAAAGGAAATGTATTTCCTTTCATAGTAGGGGAAAAACAAAGTGATATAACAGTATGGACTGTAATAAGTTGATACATTTAATACAACGGAAAAGGAAACATACACACCCATATGGAAAGAGAAGTCAGCTTGATACCAGGTTGATAGATCTAGCCAGGCTAACATAAGTTTCAGTGCTTTCTTAAGGCCTCACTAAAGAAGGTATTAAGTAGTCGTATTTTTAAGACTATGTAAGGGAAACTCCAGCACTTTTTTTAAAAGCTAGTTTTATAGCCCAAAAATAAAAGTAAGTAAGGAATAATTATTAGACTAATTATGAGAAACGTATACAAAATTTAGAAAATGCAATGCAAAATTTAGGAGTGCAGTAACTTAGCAATATATGAAAACGAAATGAGTCAAAGGAAGGGATGTAAGTTGGAATAAAATATAAATTATACTGATTTCATAAATCCATCACTGTTTTGTTATCTAAGTCAAGTACAGATCTGTTCCTTCTAATAGCAAGGATTTATTTGCAGCCAAGTTTACGGTTTCTTCAACAAATCTAACAGGATACAGTCCTGGTGGCTTTTTTCTTAAATACTGAAATATATACTTAAAGAAAAAGGAATAAGTCACCAGATAAATGAGATCTTTATCTAAATATATCTACATATACTAACATACACACTCGTATCTAATGTTTATTTGGTATACAGGACCAGTAATTGTTGAATACACCTCATTTATCCTCTTTCTTAGTCCCAACCTTAACTTCATTCATTAATTATTGAGCACTTAAACCCAGACATGAGCTAGGTTTCTTCAATAAAAATCAGTGAATTGCCAATAATTGAGGCACTACCCAGAGCAGCCAAGACTACAGGTGTATCCCTGGTTATTGAGGATAGCAGAAGGAAACTGGGCAGAGTCCAATGAATTTACTTTAAGTGCAAGGGGGAATTTTGTCAGAGCAGATGTTAAACTAGAGAAGATTATTGAAGGAAGCTTAGAAGTCTTCACAAGTATACTTAAAAGTGATTGTTTCTTCTGAGTACAAACATCTCAAAGTTACTCTTAGTATTTAAGTTGTTTGATTTTTCTATTCCTCTTTGTCCTTGACATAGAAATTCAGCGAGATCCATTTGGGTCACAAAATGAGTATCCTCCAGCTGAGAGAAGATGCAACTTTCTTCCCTAATAGGCAAACCTTTCAAAGGAGGACATTTGAGGACTTTCCAATAATAGGACTGGAAACACAAGGTGATACTGCGATGTCAATAACACATGCCTCACAGGCTCCTTCTGTGCCAGTGAAAAGTCAGCCATGAGGGGTTGGAAGGAGCATGTGGGTATGAATGAAACAAGACTGGCAATGAGCAGATAACTGCTGAAGCTGGGTAATGGGCACATGGGATTCATTATACTAGTCTCTCTCCTTTATTCATAATCAAAAGGTTTCAAACAAAACCAAAGACAAAAAAAAGTAAACTAAAATAATCCGAACCCCCAAATAATCAGGAAGAATGGGAGAGTAAATAGGAAGAAAGGATTGGGATGGCATGAGTAACTACAATTCGCAGATAACAGAAAAATATAATTTTAGCCAATAACTTAAATCCCTTCCCTCAATGCACAGCATGGCTCCTACCTGGATATATTCCCATTGCTTTACTCATCCAAATGGATTAACTGGGCTTTTACTTCGCCTGCCCTGTCTTTGATAGACTGGCTCCTAGTCAGGCAGCCCAAGGTGAAAGGAAAAGCCAAGGACCTGGATAAACCACAAGGTGTGCAATACAGTCCATGAATATCAAAAACTGACAATCTAAACAACAGGAGGTTTGGTAGAAAAAGAGATGTGATAGGTCATTCATTTCCATCTTGAAATTTTACTCCACTAATCACTCAGAAAGTCACAGAAAGGTCAATTACTTCCCCATACACTGCTCTCTATAGAATGTGCTCAATAAATGACTGTTAATTAGCTAAAACGGCATCCTTGGCCGAATCGTTCAGCTACACATGGCCACCACTACCAAAGCCGGACTTGTCAATTTATGCCACAGTGCAAGTGTTTTGTGATAAATCCAACGTATGAGGCATGTTCTACCTGATATCCAAAGAAGACCATCCGCCACATAGCCCGCGTGACAGGAGAGGGACCGGTCAAAGGGCTGGACGAAAGTCCATTTGTTCTTCTTGGGGCAATATCGCTCAACGGTCGGCAGAACCTGGCGCAGTTCATTTCTGCCCCCAGCCGCATAGAGGTACTCATCCATGGCTCCCAGAACGAAATGCTCCCGGCAGTTTTTCATGGGTGCTATCTCTGCCCAGGAATTACTGCGGGGGTCATAGCGACAGGCAGTCCTCACGGCACACGTCCGGCCGCTGGCATGCTCAACTTCCCCTCCTGCTACAAACAGGAAGTCCCCCATGACCGCCACACAGTGGTGGCTCCTTCCCACGGGCATGGGAGCCAGCTCACTCCAGTTGGCAATGGCAGCTATGAGGGCATTCTCCTGATCCACGGGATTGAAGTACCGAAGTTCCTTGACTTTACAGACCTCACGCTTCTTCCCACCAATGATGTACAGAGTATCTGACTGGAAGCGCGGTTTGGTCCTGCGAGTCTGCCACACGGGCTGTGCGTAGATGCTCTGGTGGTATTCCAGGGCCTCGTTGACAAGAGCTGTTGCGGTTTCACTTGCCTGGACGAGGGGGTGGGACAGGGCAACTGTATGGAGAGTGTCCACGTCCATCAGGCCAAAGCGGATGTACTGCAGGAGCTCATCCATGTACTGGTAATGGCAGCTGTGTTCCAGCCACCTCACAGCTAGCTGAAACAGAGGCAGGGAGGTGGAGAGAGCACAAAGGTAAGAAGAAGCCAAAGCAATGTGGCACAGAGGCCGGCTGCCATGTATTCCTTCAGACTCTTAATAACACTTTTATTTTTTCTTACAAACCATGGAACACTCAAACACTGTTATACCCAGTTGAGGGATTTTTTTTTTCCTTTCCGCATCAGCAGAGACACAAAAGAACTCAAAACACTGTTGGAGAGATTAGGAACAATGTTAAGCAACACGGACAAGACTTAAAGGATCGCTTGAGGTGAACAACAGTTACTTTTCAAAGAATGAGAATACGGTTGTGAAACAGCCTGTTCCCTTAGGTTTCATGCATAAGAGGCTTGGTTCGCCCCACCACCAGGATACGTCAACGGTGAGCCGTGTCATCAGTTCAAGCAATATATGTCAACCTGTGAGTCAAGGTGCTGTATCAATATGAGTAATGTGAGAAAATATGTGATCATCTGAGACCACAGGGTGCACCTGAGAGAAAATCAATACGACACTAGTAGCAAGATTTAGAAAGAAAAAGGACTTTTCTTCCCCCCTGCAACTTTTGTAGGTATATCAGTCCGGAAGCAAGATAAGAAAAAGAAAGATTGTAACCTATCAATTTATTTTATTTTTTCTCAACTAGTTTTCATCTTGAAAACAGTTGTTGTTTGTATGTGTAAGATATGGGCAATTTGTTAGAGCCATTTTCATAAAAACAGGATACAGAGGAGATTATCTTTGTATTATGGACGCAAAAGCAGAATGTAATCCTAACCTTTTTGATTAGGTCTAGATCTCTTTCAAGAAGGAAAGGGGTAAGAACTTCCAGCTACAGACAAACAGAATTTCTTAAAACTAAAGCAGGTGCATTAAGTCATAAATAACAAAATTGAATAGTAGTTTAGAAAATAATATCAACAAAAAACCAATTCATGTTATGGAGCACCTGAAGTAATTTAATTAATGTGACTTAATATTTAAGTTTGGCAAAGCTTTCCACACATCGGCATAGAGAAGTATATCTAATATCTCCAGTCAACATATTTGATAGAATTTATTCTTAGCAGTACCTATATTAAACTAGATCTCCTAAGCAATATAAATGTGGACCTGAAGCAATTAGCATAAAAAAAGTAAAGAAAATACTGAATAATTCTGCTGTGTTTTACTTGCTTTCTGACCAGCGGAATTGGGATTCTGGGCTTCCTTTTTCAGCTGATTCATTGCACTGGGAAAAATGCCTACGGAGAAGACAGAAAGAAATGTAGTGCCCTCAGACCATTACTCCTTGACAAACGTGAGCTGGTTTTCATCCTTGTGAAAAGGATCACTAAACTCTCTGAAGTATTATATGATTTCAGGCTTTCAGAGTTTCTGCATCCATTTGACAAATGGCTCTAAAAGGCAAGGCATATTTGGGGCATGTCTTTTTAGTTTTCCAGATGAAGAGAATGTAGCAAGTGAATTTGCTTCCAATATATACTGAATTGCATCTCTAAATGAATAATGAGTGAAGAGAAATGGAAAAAGAATGTCACTGGTTGCCAGGTAGCCTACAGATGCCACGAGGCAGACACAATGGAGGGCAGATGAGTGACACTCTGTGGCTGTTTTTCTAGAAACTAGTATTTTTTATTTAAATAAGATACTAACCTGATGAAAATAAAATTACCTGTGTATGGTAACACAGTAATAATCAAAGATAGTGCAGAAGAAAAATGTCACTCATCAATCACCAAGTCTCTGCCGGAAGTGGAGAGTTTTCCCACAGGCAACATCCTGGTTTTTCTCCACCCTAATTTTAGAAGTTTCAAGAGATGGGTTCCAATTAGAATTCTACAAGTTAATGAATGATTTTCCATTCTTTGCCCACAAAGCTTTCAAAAGTTTTCAGGGATAAAGTCATCCCACTCAAGGTTACTCCTTATGCACAAGGTAAAATTTTCTGAAACTTAATCTTTCATATTGCTCCTAATTTGAGTAATTCCAGATGGTACTGCTTTGTTTTGTAACGAATTTCTTAGCCTCCTGATATCCTAATGTTTCTGCATCTTGCATATGGACACTACAGGAAAACAGCATTGGAGAAAGAGCAAATAAACATTCATGTCTCTACAGCCTCTTTTTATAGCACAGTGCTGCCCCTTAATTACTTTTCTCCTTCCTCATAAATCAGTTCTTCCTATGCCCTAATCAATCTTCTAGCCCATCTCTTAACACTCTCTGATTTACCTTTATCTTTCTAGCAAACAGTGTCACTTACTGTATGAAAGATATACAAGTCACAACTAGACTCTGCCTTTAAGAAAATTTCTAAGGAATCAAACTAGCAGTGGAACAGTGACCACTGTGACCTATCTCTGATTCATTTCTGGCTTTCTGTCTACTTATCACCCCTTATGTCGCAATATCATGATGGTTTCCATGTTCAATTTCCCCAAATACTATGTATTACAGAATACTTTGTGAACCTACATTTAGTTTGCATTTTCTGGGATAATGTTTATCTTATTTATTGCCAATATGTCTAACTTCTCACATTTTTCATATAATTTCCACACATTTATTATTTATAAATATTTTCAGACTACACAAGTCATTCATACTTATTGGGTTTATCTTTTCTCCAGATCAAAGGTAAATATAATTTACAATTCTGCCAACTTTGAACCAATCTCACCTGGATATAGTATTATTTACAGATTTAAATACAGTGCCTCTCAAACCTAACATGTGCTTGAATTACCTGGTGTTTCTGGGCAAAGTGCAGATTTTGATTCAATAGGGAGGAGGAGGAGGACTGCAAGTCTGCATTTCTAACAATCTCCCAGGTGATGCATATGCTGCTAGCCCATGGACCACGTTTTGAGTAGGAAGGTTTTAGACAGATTCCCATTTATGAGACTGTAAATTGCTGCTTTATAAGAGTAAACTAAGTCCGTTGTTTTAAATTTTAAAAGGCTTAAATTAAATGAAGTTTAAGTAGGATGCTTTAGTAAAGATATAGGGCATGTGTAGCTAATACCACAGGTAAGACAGGGTATTTCCTTTGTAGTGAGATACGGGTAAGCTCTTACTATGGGTAAGACAGCATATTTTGAGACCTTGGCTCTATAAATCAACGGCTGATTCTGATAGCATAAAAGTAAGTCTTTTAAAAACTCTGTGCAGTTTTGCTTTTGCAATAATACATAAACAAAAGTAAAAGTGTTACTGTACTCAGTTTTTACTTCGGTGAAAATATAAAAGAGAAAAATCACTGAAATCATGGATAACTCTTACTTATCCAAATAATGGAAGAAATGTCAAAGAAAATCCAAAACAATGGGCTACCTCAAAAACACTTCTACACTGTGAACCTCACCAGAGCACTATCCATTGCCATGCTGAATTAAGGGCAAGGTGGTAGAGGCAACCCTGGATCCCATTTTAAGAGGTTTAGAAACTACAGTAAACAGAAGGCTGATTCATCATCAGGGCATCATGGAACACAAAGACCACAGCTAGCTTTGTAGTGTATTTTGGGGCTTAATGTTTGAAAATGTTTATTCTGGGAACTTACGGCTTTTAATGATACTACACTTAGAAAGCATAACCCAGGGAAGGCTAAAATCCTATTCTATCTTACTTATTCTGGCACACTGACATCCCCATCAGAATATTTTACTAGAATATTTTAATTGGGTGGTGGGGGGAATGGAGCATAGAGTGAAAGTTTTATCTCAGACTCTTTAGGTGACAAAGCCAGCAACAATGGAAAAGAAATCAAGGATTCAGTTTGGGAGGGCAGATCAAAGAGTACTTACGAAACAGGGTAATTAGGCAAGATGCTTCCAAAACCATCTGAAACACAGGGACTGTCATCTCCAAAGACTATAGGAGATCTCTCAAGCACCCTACCTAACCCAATCTAGTACATCTTACTCTGATGGAGAATTGTTCCTTCCTAAAAGGAGCATTGGCTACAGCTTATTCCAACGTCAACTCATCTTATCCTCAGATTCTTGATAAGAACAGTGTCTGGCACAGAGTAGGTTAAACATAATTATTGCAGAATGGAAAATCCTTTATAACTATTCTTAGGCTATTTGTCATATTTCTCTTGAATCAACATCAGTTCCTTAATATATTTATTTATCTATCTATCACAGTCTTCAATTTCCTATTTTATTATCTCATCTTTGTGGCTTTCCTATAAAGCCCTTATAAGCTCACAAAACTCCCCACGGCAGCATGCAATGTACTGGACTTACTTATATAAGGCCCTTGTTTTACTCCCTCCATAACTGGTGCTGGTCCCCTCTATTTGACATTCTTAGCAATGCAATGAACATCGTAATCTGTTAATCCCTCAAATATAGAGTATTAGGGCAAGAAGAAACTTTAGAGTACTTTTGGTTCAAGCTTCTCAGTTTTACTAGTAGAAATAAAATCCAGACAAGCTATTTGACTGACTGCAAGTCATGCAGCTGATTAATGGAAAAGCTGGAACCAGAAATCCAGTTTTTAAGTTATATAATGTGTTCTTCTATTATATCATATCATCATTATTTTTCCATCAATAATTATTTTAAGGTAGAATCCAGGCACTCAAAACCAAATGCACTCAAAACCAAACTTAATGTCCATATTGCCTAAATTAGAAAAATAAAGTCTGTTTTTTAAAAACGTACACTTTGCTTCTAGATATGTGACAATATTTTTCAATGAGTCTCATTTATGGATTTCTTTTGCATAAAAACCATGCATTTAATTGTATGGATTAAAGAGTTTGTAAGTAAAGAATAAGTCTTTAGGGGAAAGGGCATCGTTTGAGTATTGAATTATTGTTTCACTTTTTATGGGAATATGTATTTTAACTCTAGGTCATTCCTTGTTAACTAAACCTGGCTCAAAAATATATGGAAAATAATCCCTTCCTTTTAGTGTTCTCAGTGTATCCCCACTGATTGCTATTCTGTGAATAGAATATATAATACTAAATATAAAATATATAAATATAAAATATATAAAATATATAAGTATATATACTACTAAATATAAAAGTATATAATTTTAAATTATGCAAAATTTTCTCTAATTCAATTAAAATATATAATCTACTCATATGTATTTCAGAAATATGTCAATTATATGAACGAATGTTACACTCCTAATATTATAAGCCCTCAAGTTATGATCCAAATTCCTTTACTGTTCTTGCTCAAACACACCCAGATAGAAGCTGCTGTTTTAAAATCTACCTCTGCTTATATATGTCCATACGTATGTGTACTACCCAACGTGACCCCAAAGCAATGCCAAAACAATAAGAAATTTTACACTCACATATTTCCTGGAAAATATATGAATTATGAAGTCATCTCAAATCCAAGAATACACATTAATGCACTCTTCCATAAAACAGCCTTTATATCTTGCAAACATACATTAAAAATGCCCTTTACAAAAGCAGTTCTCATCAGATGAGCGATGAAATGTCTTTAACTAACGCTGACAAAAGATAAAGCTCTTACAACACTGTTGAAAAGCAGTAACTATTTCTTTCTCTTGGTTCACAAGAATTCTTTTTCACTGAAGAGGATATTCTCATCACAGAATTCCTCAGCCAGAGCTGAATAAGCAAAAACCGGTATCTTTGCCCACAGTCTGATTCTGCCCCCTTGGCCCGGGGCATCTATAATTATTCTCCTATTTTGAAACCTGGTTGCAGACAGCTTTGCTGAAGGGGCAAACCGAGCCCCGCCTTTTGCAGGAGCCCATGCTGTGAAGGCACAAGTGTCTACATCCTTGCCAGTCCTGTCATCCCACTGAGATAAGCCAGGGCACCAGTCTCCCCTCAGTGCCCAAAAAGTAGCACATATTCCACAGTTCTGCAAATTCAGAAAGGAACAAAGGAAGGGCACAGGAACAAATCAGCAACCACCTGGCATTCCTGAAGCTCCACCAAAGAGCCTGGCATGTTAAAGAGCACTTGGGCAACAAGGAGTGGGGAGCCATGAGAGAATGCTTTAATAGAATGAATGACAATGCACAGACAGAATTTTTCCTTTCCAAACAGAGGATCAAAGATGCTCACCATCTTCTAATCCATGTCCTCAAAGGGAAGTTGCACTGACTATTATATATTGCATTCAAGTACACTGTCTCGTATATTATTTTATAATGCCTTAAATTCAAATAAATGTAAACATAAAACTTTAGCAAGATACCCTTTTAATATTATAAAGTTTTTTTAGATGGTAAATGTGGAAAGTTTCCCTCCTGTATGTGAACAGGTGTTGAGACTTGCCATGTTAAACTACTGATACATAGAATCTCATTTCTTTAATATGAGTCATGTTAAAACTCTAAATAGTAACATATTAAACCAGAATAATGACTGACATAGAGAGGAAAGCTCGTATTAATAAGTAAGTGCACAAAATTTTATAGCCCTATTCTCTTCTTTGAGACCAAATGAAAAATTTCTGTTCAAAAAGGCAACATTCCTATCTAAAGACACCAGAAACTAGGGACATAAGATCAGGGTATGTTGCTCTACCAAAACAGTGAAAACGGTGCAGTGGAGGAATATTAAAAATTATAACAGTGCTCACTTGAGTGCTGTAATTAAAACTGTGTCAACATTTTGCTTGTAAAACAGATTTTTCAAGGGAGGTTGTACATTAACCATTATAGCTGACTACAAACTTATATACGACACATAGGCTATTTTTTCCTCTAAGAAACACATTTCAATAGAATCAAATCGGACGCAGTCCCAGGTTCATATACTGTCAGAAAAAAAACCTGACAGATTTTAAAAAGAATATTCAGCTTAGTAGATATGATAATAACACATATTCTTTCATTGTTCATTTAAAACTTTATGAAGCTGGAAGACTGACAAATGCTCTTATTTTCACCTTTAGCAAAAAATTTGTGCTTTGATAATACTCTGGTTTCTCTTCAGATTGTATAAATCTTTTGCCTTTTACTAAAGATTTCCATGGAAAAGAACAGGTATGAGGGGTTTTTTCAGGGGTTTAAAAAAAAAAAAAAAAGATGTATACAACTTACCCTTCCATGGAAAAGAACAGGTTTTTTCAGGGGTTTAAAAAAAAAAAAAACATGATGTATACAACTTACCCTCAAATGGCTCAGGAAAAAAAAAGCACACGTGTGCGTGCTCTCTCTCTCTCTCTCTCTCTCTTTCTCTCTCTCTCTGTTTAGATATCTATTCTCCTACTACATATATCTACAGATATTTATAGATAGACAGATATCTAGGGAGACAGAGACAGAGAACGTATGATAAAGCAAACGAAGTAATTTGCTTAAGAAATGAGCAAATCATATGGGTGTTCTTTACTATTCTTATTCTTGCAACTTTTCTATAAGTTTGAAATTATTTTTAAATAGAAAATTGAAAGAACAAAAAAGTGCTGATAACCATCTTTATTACATTTTTTTTTCAAAAAAATACATACTGCCAAGCATCAAAAGCAGGAGCCCTTGCAACCAAGGATGTCTCTTTCCCGTAGACAGTGATAAACACATAGGAATGGAGGAATCACAAGGAAACCTGTCCTGAGGCATGCCACATTTAAGTTCCAGGTATTTGTGAGGATAAATACAAGTGACCTGAGTTGGTTCAGTCTTACTACACAAGGTGATTTTTTAAAAGGTAAATTGTGTATCAAGATGAAGAGAAAACAAAGATAGGAAAAGAGATGAGGTTAGTATACTGTGATGTCTTTTCCTCCACCTCGAGAATTGGCCACCAATTTGAGCTGATCTTTGAAAGGTCAATACAAACAACAGCAAGAGTATGTAGCCGACACTGGACCAGTCATTCGGCTTCTCGCCTGTAAAACGAGTGAGTTGATGAGAGAGTCTCTTTTATCTCTAGTATGTATGTCACTTACAGATCCACCAAACAGTAATATTTTAAAGTAGAATCCTCATATACACACTACTATATATAAAATAGATAACCAACAAGGACCTACTGTATAGCATAGGGAACTATACTCAATATTTTGTAATAACGTGTAAGGAAAAAGAATCTGAAAAAGAATATATACATATATATGTATGTATGTACAACTGAATCACTTTGCTGTACACCTGAAACCAACACAACATTGTAAATCAACTATACCTAAAAAAATGATAATAAAATTTTTAAATTAAAAGTTTGAAAACTTAAAAAAAACCATAAAGTAGAATCCTCCAACATTCCTACAGGTGGGAGAGACAATAAAAATTAATCACTGTGTCTAGTATCCAAGTCAGAGATTTCTATAGCACAAAGAGTTGTTATAAATCTCTTTTCAGAAAAACAAAGTGATGGTTTTTTTGTCTGTAATTCTGAACTCAACAGAAATACACACACACGTGTGTGGCATGTGAAAGTGCATGTGTACACAGGCTCACATAAAAATAAAATAATCTCAGCCAAAGAACACACATTTCAAGTTTGTAAGTGACTGCTTCCAGGTACTATTTATTTAAAATCCCAGAATGTGGTTTTATTTAGAAATGAAAATATTTAGTAAACTATTCACATGAAATTCTACCTCAAGACAGTCTTTAAATACACCACCCCCATATCTGGAATATACAAAGCTTTTTATATAGGAAGAATGTCCAACAGGACAAGAAAAACAATCAACGTCACCTATGCCAAAGATGCTGCAGGGAAAATGGAACCTATTCCTGGTCTCCTCACACTTGAGCAAAATACAGGAACAATTACAAATAGCTTCCGATACTTGCCTCCAATGGTCTGTGAACCAAAAGATAATACTCATTCATCTAATCATTGATAGCATCAGAGTATCATTTGAGGCTAGACTGATGGGTGAGACTTCTAAGTAAGATATTAGTGATGCATATTTATTTATGACGACCTTCTGGGTATAAAAGGTAATGTGGTCAGTGAAATATTAAGCTTATATTGTCAGAACAACACTGGAAAATCAGAGAAAACCAATTTGGTCAATAGAAGAAAACCCTGCTGTATCCCATTGGCAACAGGGAGTAGAAGTGACGCTAGCTGGGTCACACCATTTCACATTATTTTCCAGCTACTGCATGCATTGAGGATGCATTATCAGGGTGAAGTCAACTGAAAGGACAGGGAAATCCTGATGCTTTTTCCTACCGCTAATTGGTACATGGCCATAGATGTGCATATGACACAATGAAAAGGAGATAAGACTTGATGTCAAAAGACCTGTTTCTGCAACTTAACACATTTGAGCATTTATGAAAAACACAAATACACTGAGGCTCAGTTTCATCACCTGTAAAACAAAGATGATGTTGTTTACATCATAGGGTCTACATAGGATTGAATGAGATAACATGTGAAAGTGCTTGGTAAACTATGACATTTAGACAATAAACAGAATGAATACGATGCAATGCACCACCAAGAGATGGAGCTAATCCTCAACTCAATTATCCTTCTGAATTCATGATAAAGCCAGCACAGACAATTCTTATACAACACAATATTGTGCAATATTGACACAAATTTTGAGAGATCTCTGTAGTTGATAAGGAATTTGCTACAAAGTATTAAACACTTCACATGCTATAAACTGATAATAAAAGCACGGCAGATAATCTGTTGCAGATTACAAACTAGCCCTTATGATAAGCCTATTTCCACACCAATGAATTCAGTAATTCTAACCCAGTTATTAAAGGTGTGTGTCCTTGTTAAACCCCAGCCAGAGAAACATGAATGAATGAAAAGAGAGACACAGACATAAACCTACTTGTCTCTGTATAACACTCAGTGTATATTCACTTTCTTTACTTGGCTTGAGTGTCCCATTAAAAATATTTGAATTCATGTCCATCAGTTCCCTCAAATCTCAACTCAGTTAACTTAGTGGCAAGGAAAATATATATATAAACTAAGCTACCTGGCTTGAGAAAATTAAAATAACGATTGATTGATTACTTTCTCCCTGTTTTGTTGCTCTGGGGTAAATGATATAATCATGAATCTTTTCTTTTAGTTTTTTCATTCATCCACTCCTCAATTTCTTACTGAGTGCCCAGTATCTGCCAGGAACTTACTTGGTGAGAAAGAAGATCCTCATTGATACACATATATACAGTCTTACTTGCCATTCACTTTCAAGCTCTGTTAATACCATAAATCTCAAGCCTTACTCTTAACGTCAAGTGTCTTAACATATCCCTGTAAAATATACTCAGGGTGTATGAAATTAGGGGAAGAAAAATCCTACAATTTTGGAAGATTCAGTCTATTGTAGGCAGATTTTCAGACACAAGCAAAAACCATCTTTTTATGTTGCCATTTCCCTCATGGGTGTTTTAAATATTGCTGGTACATTTTTAAACTTTATAGTTTTTTTTTAAAAGCTGTTTAATTTGTAAACATGCCCTGGAGCATCCTGGGGGCATCAAGCCTTTGAATATTCCTTTATAAACTGATTTAATAATAATGAACCAATTACAGGTTCACTGGCACATACACTCCCCACCTGAAATGAAACCTTTAATGACCAAAAGGAGCTCACAGGCTCAAGCAGCTGCCCCAGGTCACAGATACAGAGATAGTCAAATCCCTCAGACAAGTGGTACTGTGATGAATTCAGATGTTCAGGAAGTACCTATGCTGCATTTAAGGGTTAATGTTGGCAGCCTCCAAGTAAAAAGAAAAGAATCCTCAAAGGCAACTTTAAACGTTAATTTAGAGCTACAGAGTACAGTGATTGGAGTGGGGCACCCAGTCCCTGAAGCCCATGACTAAACACGGTCAGGGGCCAGACTCTACTATTAAGAGGATGGAGCTGGTGGGCTGCGGTGCCAGGCCTACACCCTCAGTGAGTTGCAAAGAACACACATAAATGCCATGCCGACCACTGACCTCCTTCACTATGTGAATTTCACCCTGCCTACTGATGCCTGAAAAGAATACTTCACACTGCATTCTCCAACTTCATTTCATCACCGTATAAATAAGTGGGGAACGCTGAATCCTCTATTCACACCTTGAAGCACCTTTGAGTATAATATACAAGTGATACTTCTGTCAAAGAAGATACCTTCTTTTTAGCACAATGATGACATATTTTTGAGTGGGGGAAGTGGCTTATAGAGACAATTTATAATAGTCGTGTATGGAAAATGGGTATGTGGGCAGACGGGCCCAGTGCAGGAGAACCAGTGGCTTGACAATCTCAGAAGACCTGTGAGCGGGGAAGGGGCTGCAATGGGTGATGGAAGGAGTACTAGAAGGTAGTAGCCGTTCCAAAGGCTGTCCGGTGAGGAGGAGCGTATCTCAGTCCCAGGGCCAGGCACCCAGAAGGAAATCTGTGGGAATTATGAGAAATCACAGATCCAAGACATCTTCATAAGGTTTGGAGGAACAATGGGTTGGAACCTTGAAGGCGGAGACAGAAGGGTTGAAGAGGAAAGAGAAACTGGGTCCAATGACTGCCAGCCCTGCGAGCAGAGGAAATGCCAGCCCAGGCCAGGAGATGAGGTGTGAGACACTCTGAGGACCCTCTGAAGGGGGACATCACTGCTGAGGGGATGCACTTTCAGTGAACGGAGTCCACGTGACAGCACAGCTCTGGGAATGTGGTGGAGAGCTTATGAGGACATAGGGAAAGTCCTTGGTTTTTGGATATCAGTTTTCCACAACAGGTAAAGGGTTCAACAGGTTGGGGGAAGGCAGAAACCCAGTCAGGCTTGGACCAAAAACAGTTTGGGGCTTCCCTGGTGGCGCAGTGGTTGAGAGTCCGCCTGCCGAGGCAGGGGACGCGGGTTCGTGCCCCGGTCCGGGAAGATCCCACGTGCCGCGGAGCGGCTGGGCCCGTGAGCCATGGCCGCTGAGCCTGCGCGTCCGGAGCCTGTGCTCCGCAACGGGAGAGGCCACAATAGTGAGAGGCCCACGTACCGCAAAAAAACAAAACAAAACAAACAAACAAAAACCCAAAAAACAGTTTAAAAGAATGAATTATACTTCAAGAAGAAATTCTTTGCATAAGTCTCATTAATTTGTAAACACAGTGAATCTAAAAATAAAATATAGATACCACTGTGACAAGTCACACTATTTTTTAAATACCAAAAAAATCTCTCTTGACTGACTGGTACGTTTCTCCCCATTTAACTTCTTACTCCCCATTGGTGGAATAAAAACAAGACATAACTAATCAGTAATTTTACTAAGCATCCCTGAGGGTGATTTTATGCATGCTATCCAGAGAGCTAAACAAAAATAATCATTTGTGGTCTAGTGCAGTGAAGAATCTGGTGAGACTATATATATATATATATATATATATATATATATATATATATATATATATATGCACAATCCTACTCTCATATGTTTTAAAATATTTTAAACAGCACTGTTGCTTAAATAAGGGCTGCATTAAAACAGTAACTGGATTCAGTGACAATTCATTTTTTGAGCCTCTTCACGTGAGACTGAATTATCGCTTAATGACTCTCTTTACCATTCAAAAACGAATAGCTTTCTTTTTTAAAGCAAGAAATAAATAGTGTGAAAATAGAACACTTGAAATAAAATTATAATCATTATGATACTGTCACTTTAACATCTATAGACTTAATTATTTTACAATTGACATGTGAGAAAAAACGTCCAAGGCTAGGTAGAAATACGCTGCTGAATGTTCACTGGGGGAAAAAAAACCTGAAGAAAACACAAATGAAAAAGCAGAACAATGATTCTGGCTCTTAGGTGCCTAATCTAGGAGACCACTATGCACAGCTTGGAGACAGAATTAAAGGTTTCCTTTATTTTTCTTTTCCTTTATTTTTCTTTTTAAAAGGTATGCATAAAAGAAGATTGTAATGAGCTACACATTGTAAAGACCAGCACTATTAGGTGCCTGCATCTTTTTTACCCTATGCTTCAAAAAGCAACAAGATTAGGCGCTGGGATTATACAAATTGAAATTTGCAACTTTTAATAACCTTCGTACTCCTGCAGACAAATATCTGTCTCCCTGGCTCAACCCCTCCCCCATGCTTCCCAAGAAGGGAAAAGGAGTCAGATGTTGCCCTTGGAAACAAGAATTCATCAAACTATTCTGAGACATGCTGCTGAGAGAAACATAAGGAGAATGGAGCCTTCAGTTCCATATATGCGCCCATTTTGAATTTACTAGTTTTGCTGGTTGGTGTAAGAAACAGGGCAGGACAACTGCGGGAGCTGCTGCATTAGCAAACTGGCCAAAGTATCCCTGTCGTTTATACTTCCCCACTGCACAACCGGGATGGAAACATTTGCTCTATTGGAAGGCAGTGATAAGGATGGATTTTTAAAGTTTCCATTTTTAAGTGAAAATGAAAGAAAAATGCTCTTCTAGATGTGTTGTGCCTTTGAGCTCCATTTGAAAAAAGAAAAAAAAAAAAAGGCAGAGAAAGCTGCTGTGAAGGTCACCGAGTGAAAGAACTTCCTCAGGGCACAGAATAAATTAAATCCCAAGGAAAAAATAAAATGTGATTTCCAGAGTGTGAGGCACAAACTCCAAATGACAATGATTGACAGTCAAACTATATCCGTGCAATATCCAAGACTGCACGTTCTCATTTACCTCAGTGTAGCCAGCAAGCGCCCATTAAACATCCGTCTGATGCCCAAATTAACCTTCTTGGCAAACTGAAAGAGGCACAAACTATCATAATCAACCTTTCATTATCACAGCAGCCTCTAGTTAAAGGGTCAGAATAATTGTGCCATCAGAGCCTTGATTGTTTTCAATCAACAGACGGCTGGAGTGACAGCTCGGTGATGGAGGGGTCTGATGAAACCGCACCAGGCCTAATCAGAGCAGATGAAAGGAAGGCATGATTGGTGCAAATGCACAGTCGTGCCTCTCCTTTTCATTTACAATCTGAAATTACTCTTAAATTTGTGGGGCTTTTTTTTCCCTCCCTTATGAGTACCACTGAAAGAATGTTTGACTTATTATGAGTTCTGACAGTGCAGAGTTATAAAACACAGGTAGGGTTATCAGCTGAGGCTTTAAGTGGGTATTCAGCATAATTCTAACAAATTCGCTCTTGAAAAGCACAAAATGACTAAAAAGGCTTCCAATGACCTCACCTCTCAGTGCTGTTTGATTAACAGACCCATTTATTCCGCTGGCATTCTAAATGATGAGAAGATAAAACCGAGGGCAGAAATACCCTGTAAATGTTTTCTCTCAACCCCTCTGCTCTGCTTACTTCAGTACTAGTTCCTCTGCCCCAAATCCTTACTGTTCTCAAAGAACACCACATTAAGACCTCAAAGGAGCTCATCCATCAGAGGGTATGGATCAAGTAAGGGTGGTTTGGAGTTAAGAACATGAAGCTATACTGGGAACCACAGGGGTAGGAAAGACTGGAACCCACCAACCCTATGCTGATATCAAGAAGAATATTTGGGGAAAAGGAATAAAAATTTCTGTGATAGGCCAGGCTAAATTTGGCATAAAAGGGATTTGGAGAAAATTGAGACAATATCCAGCTGCATTCATATGGCAACAATCCAGACTATAGACATTAATATTTTTAAAAAATTTATGATGAATGAAATATACACTTGGAGTAGCAAAAATAGGTTCCTAACTTCTATTTTCTTCCTTAATCTTGGGATCAACCAGCCAATAATGAGAGTAATTATGATTCAGGTCAGTACTGCAAAACAAAGGAAAGTTTTTTTAGCTGCAAAAATTAATATGCATGCAACCTGTGGTGTGCATGTGTGTGTGTGTCTACCTGCAAGCATGTGTATGGTGTGAACCCCACCTGTATATGTGTAAGAGACAGGGGACAGGGTAGTTTTTAACCTCTCCACTCAAAATTTTTACATAAAACTTAGGCCATTTTATTTGCCAGATTGTGAGTTGGAACGATACGATAAGGGTATGTAATTAACAAAGTAAAAAGAATTATTAAAAACAGCCTGGAATTTTCCATGCAATATTTAGCAAAATTTGTCCCCTCATAGCTAGACCTCATCTTATGGGTTAACTGCTCACAGCAAAAGTATTGAGAATGCACAAAATTCCCATAGTTCTACCTACATGTAAATATACCTCAAGCAGGATATTACTAAATCTGTCATATGACTTTCTGTAGCATTTCAAAGTTTTCATTTTGACTGTTTTTATAGGAGACAATTCTCAAAGGAAGATATCTGGCACATGGTTAAAACACAAGTATTTTCCAAATCCATCCTTGTTCTCCCACCAATTCCTTAAGCACCCTGTCCTTCAGTAGTCACCTTACTTCTCATGTGCACACAGGTGCCTCCAGCAAGCTTTATCAGTGACCGGGCTCTGTCATCTCCTGAGGGCTTCGTTCTTCTCCCAGAGTGGCACTGGCTTTTAAGGCACAACTTCCTTTTGCCCGGAAGGTAGTTTGTATATTGGTCAAATAGGAGTGGCTTTGGGATACTGACAGCACGTGGGATTTAAAAGATTTCCTAGGTGGTTCACTGAACAGGAGGATGAAAAGCAGGCCGACCTGGGTCAGTACCTGTTCTAACCTCTCGAATCCAAGAGGTGTGGAATTCATCATTCGAAAGCACTACGCAGCCCCTCTACATGGCCTAAATCGTACAAGAGACGAAAAGAGCAGAAAGACTCTTCAGGGGACCTGGCAACCTGACAAATCAACCCCTTTGTTTACTTTATTATTTACTCTTTCTATTGGGCTTCACTCCAGAGTATACAGCCCCAGCAGTGGGCAGAATAAGAAATTACTTACAGCCCTCGACAGGTTCAATGTCATTCTCACAGCCAAACAGAGGGACGCCTAAAGTCTATCTGTCTCTTAACTAAGCGTCGTCCTTTCTGGATGGAGAAGTCTAGTTTTACTTTCAGCTGTGAGTAATTTTCCATTGTGATTGGCTGACCTACAGTCAATTTAGTATAATTAATGCCAAATTACATTGTAATTCACCTAGAATTACAAATTAAAAGCTATATTAAGAGCAAATGAATTAATCAAATTAATGATATTATGCTCACTTGCTTTAAAGTGTTAATAAGACAGGTCCTCCTGAAACGTTTAAACTTCAGAGCACCATCCATCGCTACTTCAATTACCTGATTTCCTTGTGTGGCCAGAGGAGGTGGCATGTGGGCATTTCTCATCAACAAGAACACACACAAAGAAGATAAGTGCATTCAGCCACCAGCTGGCCCGGCTCTTTTTAGCTTCTGTTCTTGAAGCATAAGTAATATCTGTGCCACTTACTGGAACTGACTTGCAATACTTCCTATTGGGACTTCCCTGGTGGTCCAGTGGTTCACCTGCCAATGCAGGGGACACAGTTTCGAGCCCTCGTCTGGGAAGATCCCACATGCCGCAGAGCAACTAAGCCCGTGCGCCACAACTACTGAGCCTGTGCTCTAGAGCCCGTGAGTCACAACTACTGAGCCCGCATGCCACAACTACTGAAGCCCGCGCTCCTACAGCCCATGCTCCGCAACAAGAGAAGACACCGCAGTGAGAAGCCTGAGCACCGCAACTAGAGAAAGCGCACGCACAGCAACGAAGACCCAATGTAGCCAAAAATAAAGAAATAAATAATAAAAATTAATTATAAAAGAATTTTTTAAAAACTACTTCCTATAGACAATGGGGAACAATGCAAAAACCTGTGCAATTTATCTTTAGAACCCATCAAATATTTTTTTTTCCTAAGAGAATTTTTCTTCCTGGTTATGTTTTGTCTACCAGAATACTGAAATCTGTTTTCATTCCTCCAGTGTGGCATCTCAAGTAACAAAGAGGTAGTCAGATTCAGGAGGAGAACCTCACCACAGAGAATGCATTACTCTGTATTGTGGACACAAAAGAAGTCTAAGAATTATCTTTATCTCTGAAGGCTGCCCACGATTACTATCTTAGAATGGCCACCTTTCCCCTCCAGGTGTGTTGAGTTGAGAGATGTTCTTATTTGTTTTACTTGTAGCAGAAGTCCTGGAGGCAGGAGTGGGAGAAGCAGGGTGTAAGGATGTCCGTATTCAACAATAAATGCCAAGGCTTCCCCAGACATCTCTTTGGAATATAAACAAGTCTAGAGCCTCCAGGTCATTCCACGGCTAAGTTTAGATCCTCTCCTCTAGAATGCCCAGAAGAGGTGATCTCCATGGTCTGACGTGGCCAACTGGCATGAACGCTGTTGCCAGCAAGCACTCAACTGGCTTGACAAGGATTCCTATAGAAATAGTTTGGCGATGCAGGACATGGGGCACAGGCTCATTTCTACTGGAAAGAGACTAACATTTATCAATACTAATGAATTAATATTTTTCTCCCTTTCTCTTAAACCCCATATCTAGGCCATCACCCAGCTGTCAATTTCTGCTGCATAAATTTCTCAATTTCAATATTCGGGTATAAAATGAAGATATCATGATTAGTCATTTCCATTTGTTCCATCCACACTCTAACAACAGTCTGCAGACTTCCCACCACGCAGTCTGTAGGGCTGCAGCAGAAATAACCACACTCTAGGTTCTTCTTCACACTGATTTAAATCTCTTGATCGGATTTTTAAGTGATCCTCCCTTATGGGCCTTCTCTTCCTGCTTTACACTTTATCACTTTATACCCTGAAGGAATGAAAGGTGGTTCCCTACCTCTGCCAGAATTCACCATTCACTCCTTCTCAACAAGCCATCTAGAGGCTCAATTTTCCAGGCTCTGATAAAGAAAGACCCTCAGCAACACTTTCTTGTATGACTTTTATTAGAGTCATTTTTGCAACTTCCCAGAGCTGCACAACAGGTGAAAGTGAAAATTGGTAATTTATTAGGAAACGTATACTGCTGGCTCACTCATTATAGAGTAATATGACCACTTTGACTTTTGAGAAGATGTATCAGGTACTTTGAGTTTCTGTTTTCTTAGAGATGCGGAGTATTTGAAGAGAACACAGTGAGACCCACATTGAAACCGTACTGTGAAGGGAGTCAACCGTTTATCCTCTCTGAGTTTCCATTTCCTCACTTGTAAAAATCTGGGTAATACTTGCCTCATCAACCTTAACGAGGCTGATGAGAGACTTGAATGAGATTATGTGTGCAAAAATGCTTAAAAAGTATAAAGCTCTCTAAGGATTGTAAAAATTATCATTGCTGCTATTATTATTGATGAACTTCTGTGCCTAGCCTCGAGGTTTCTACCTCATGTTTAGCATATAGTTGGGTTTTATTTTTAAATCCCTGATAACCCAGGTAGCAGCAATATTACTGCTGGCTACCAACACATAAGTAATATTTTCCAGTCATCTTTTTCCTTCTCACAGTAGCAACAACAAAAACATCAGTCTGGAAACAACATGAATCACAATGAAAATCAGAAGCAGAGAACATAAATATGTTATATCTCATAAATCACCTTGTTGTTCTGTTGTGCTCATTTAAAAAAAAAAAGGAAGGAAAAAGAACTATTAACTCATGGGAACAGCAGCACATAAATACAAGTCAGGTCTCCTGTAATTTCTGATAATCACTGCCCCTCACAGCTACTTGACAACACACAGCTCTAGCACTGAGGTCAGCTGGAGCAAAGTCCCTCTGAAATAAATGTGTCATGTGTCTCGCAAAAGCACACGATCCAGACAAACAACAGCAGGGCCACTAGTCAAGCTCCTCAGGGATGAGTCCTCCCAGAGGAATCAGTTGCATGTAGATCAGGACGAACGACTAAATATACACTCTGGCAGCTTCGAGCACCAAGCCCTGAAATAGCAGAAGCGCTCAGTGTCCAGCTGGGGGCCCTCCAAGGATCAAACATCCTCCAGGCACAGCACTATTTGGGATGTGAACAAACCACTATTTTTTTTTTTTTTTTTTAACGGTACATGGGCCTCTCACTGTTGTGGCCTCTCCCGTTGCGGAGCACAGGCTCCGGACGCGCAGGCCCAGCGGCCATGGCTCACGGGCCCAGCCGCTCCGCGGCATGTGGGATCTTCCCGGTCTGGGGCACGAACCCGCGTCCCCTCCATCGGCAGGCGGACTCTCAACCACTGCACCACCAGGGAAGCCCACAAACCACTATTTATTCTCTTCACTAACATTTAGTAAAAAGGAAATGGAGATATCCTCATCACATTTGTAGAAAAGACTGTAGCTACCTGGGAGGGACTGCCAGAAGTTTCAGGAAGAAAATTGAGAAGTGGTACACATTTAATTACTTTAAGGAATGGTAAGTAAAAAAATAAAACGAGGTATCATGAAGAAGCCCAGAAAGTGCCTCTCCAAAAAAAAAAAAAAAAAAAAGTAATGAGACATGCATATATGAAATTAAACTGAGGAAGGGTGCAGATATGATGAAAAATTGCAATTTGGGCGGGGGATGAAGGAATGAGAGTTCTCAGGTCACAGTATTTTATTCCATTTCTAGTTACCAAGGTCCTAGCATTAAGAATGAGGACACCACTTAGCAGAATTTTTTGATTAGATGGTCACCCGCAGTTTGATTTCTTTGAGGCTTGGACTGTACTACAGGGATTGACAAAGGTTTGCAAAGCTGTTTAGAGGGCACATACAATGAACAAGAATTACCAATGAAAAGAGCACGGAAGAAAAGGCAAAGGGACACTGGGTGGCGTTGAAATGTCCAAACAAAAGGATTTCATTTTCCAATCCACCCATATCATTTCAACATGGCCAAAATTAGCACAGAAATCTCTACTCTATTTGGCACAGGTCAGTCCCCACTGGGAAGGAATCGGGTGCGGGGGGAAAGAATAGCAAGTGGAAAGTTCCACATCAGACTGTGAGATCCATGAAAGCAGGGCCACATGGGACCTTTCTGCAACCGACTGCCCAGAACCCATCACGCAGCAGCAGCAGTGGTGCTTGAGAGCACACGACTGGGTGGAGTAGACACTCGATGACTCTTTAAAATGAATGAAAGATTGAATTAATAAGCACTTGGAGCAGAGAGTCAGAGTTAGCAACATGACACAGGCATGAAGGCAGGCAGAGCGGGCCATTACCCCTTCAATCTGCAGGTACTACACCAGAGAACAGGAATGGCCAAACCCTTCCTAATTTCTTTTGAAGTCATGGGATTAATTTGATGCACCTCTCCGTCCACCAAGCCAAAGTATTTTTGCACTTCTATTATGAATTTAGAAGCTGTGGACCAAAGTGGGAAAAACCCAAGAATTAAAAGATGTGAATTCGATTTCTAGCTTTGTTACTTCAGTTTCCCATTTGTGACACAAAGCAAAGGAGCGCAAAGCAACGCGAGATGAAGAAGCACTCTGGAAACTGTGATGTGATATTCAGATGTGAAGTGTTATGATAGTATTGTTGGACACACAGTACTGTTTGAAGTCCTTGCTTCTCCCTGGCCAGATGTGCATTTGGGACAGTTTATCGTCGAAGAGATAAAAGACAAAAGCTGAGTACATCACTAGTGTCTTCTATTTTCCAACTATAAAGTGATAGTAGCTTTTTGTTTGGGTTCACTTTCTGGGACTACTTTTGAGGAAAATGATTAAATCAAACTCTAAGGTGGATAGTTTGTGGAATAGATAAAAGCCCAGGAGGGGCTTGTCAAAAAAAAAAAAAAAATCGGGTCTTCCCTCGTGGCGCAGTGGTTGAGAGTCCGCCTGCCGATGCAGGGGAACCGGGTTCGCGCCCCGGTCTGGGAGGATCCCACGTGCCGCGGAGCGGCTGGGCCCGTGAGCCATGGCCGCTGAGCCTGCGCGTCCGGAGCCTGCGCTCTGCAACGGGAGAGGCCACAGCAGTGAGAGGCCCGCGTACCACAAAAAAAAAAAAAAAAAAATCACCACATCTGAGGTTGTTGACTACTCCAAACAGTATGTGACTTACGTCTCTAGAAATATAAAGTGAATGTGTTATTAACAGATGCTAAGGTCTGATCTTGTCTGACATCAGTGATGTGACCACTGAATTGTTTGGTCCTGTTATCCACTGAAGTCCAGGCAAAGTTAGACTCAAAATATAAGGAGGAGCCCTCAACCCAAAGTTAATAAAGGAAGAAAATCACTGACATATGTACTATCCTTATAAAATAGTAAGATAAGGACTCCCCTGGTGGCGCAGTGGTTAAGAATCTGCCTGCCAATGCAGGGGACACGGGTTCAACCCCTGGTCTCGGAAGATCCCACATGCCGCAGAGCCTCTAAGTCCATGTGCCGCAACTACTGAGCCTGCGCTCTAGAGCCCGTGAGCCACAACTACTGAGCCTGCGCACCTAGAGCCCTTGCTCCGCAACAAGAGAAGACACCACAATGAGAAACCCACGCACCGCAACGAAGAGTAGCCCCCGCTCACCACAACTAGAGAAAGCCCGTGCACAGCAACAAAGACCCAATGCCGCCAAAAATTAATTAATTTTTTTAAAAAGTAAGATAAGTCCTCTTCACTAAAAGTAGGAAGCAGTTAATAGATTAATAATTAAAGGTAAATAAAACTTCTCCACATTCAGAAATAAAGTTAAGATAAATCTCTTTAACCTAATAATTGAACACTTTTATAAAGCTTTTTACCCCAGGATCTAGCTTCTAACACGGTGCCCAGCACATAATAGGCATGTGAGAAATACCCATTTGTACTTCCACAAACTATCCATTTTTAAATGTCCTTCTTGTTTCTGCTACTTCAGAGGTGAAATAATAATCCAGAGAGCTAGAAAATGGTTTAAAATCAGAAGGATCCCTCCCAATTGGGGTTAGACCTGGAGAGGGAAATGGAGTTAGCTAACCTGTACCCTGCCTTACATTCCATGGTTTGGGGCATTTAGTAGGTGCTCAGTAAATACTGACGGATGGACAGCCACACTTTCTCCCTATGCTAGCAAATGTAAGAATTTACATTATATTCAGGTTTTTCTACAAACCGTACTCTCATGGAAAGTAATCTCCTCCTCATTCTCAGAAAGGAGAACCTGAGATATAAAAGGCGGAGAATGTACTTTCCTGAGAAAAAACAGATTAGCCAGCACTTCCTATGAAATGAAAACAGACCTAATATGTGGGAGTGGGATGGAACTGTTTCACGATTTCACTCTAAGTTTTAGAGCAGGAACCCCTGGCTCAGTAGTCTGAAAATATATGTTGAATCTAACAAGAGAAATTTAACAGGGCCCTGTTGAGACAAAACCCTAAGTCAAAGCTAAAACCCCAAAGCAAAATACAACAGTGGAGATTTGCCAGGTCACGGATGCCAGTGACCTCATGCCCCATGTTTCTTCCTTGGCTGATTTGCTCATTTTTTAGTCTCCTCTTTCCTTGAGCCCAATAACCAATTTAGTGTCTTTCCTCTGCAACCTGAGAAATTGCTGGCCTTGAACCCTAAGACCAAACTGTGGAGTTGAATCGAACTGAACTTTTTTAAAAAAGGATTTTTTGAGGGGACTTCTCTGTCCTTATATATCCAAAGTGTGTATATGCTATGGAGAACAGTATGGAGGTTCCTTAAAAAGCTAAAAATAGAACTACCATATGACGCAGCAATCCCACTACTGGGCATATACCCTGAGAAAACCATAATTCAGAAAGGGTCATGTAGCACAATGTTCACTGCAGCACTATTTACAATAGCCAGGACATGGAAGCAACAGAAGTGTCCATCTACAGATGAATGGATAAAGAAGATGTGGCACATATATACAATGGAATATTACTCAGCCATAAAAAGAAATGAAACTGAGTTATTTGTAGTGAGGTGGATGGACCTAGAGTCTGTCATACAGAGTGAAGTAAGTCAGAAAGAGAAAA
>NC_041223.1:62564876-62591725 GCF_002837175.3 Physeter macrocephalus
AAAAAAAAAAAATGGTTCTGAAGAACCTAGAGGCAGGACAGGAATAAAGATGCAGATGCAGAGAATGGACCTGAGGACACGGGGAGGGGGAAGGGTAAGCTGGGACGAAGTGAGAGAATATGTATACGTACAGCTGATTCACTTTCTTATACAGCAGAAACAACACTGTAAAGCAATTATACTCCAATAAAGATGTTTTTTTACAAAAAGTGTGTATATGGGGCAGTCTCTACATTACCTGTGAATATAAAGTGAAGTTAACGAATAGACCAAGTAGTTTCAGGCTATGGAAGGGAGAAAAAAAATGTCTAGGGGGGATGAAGAAGGCTTCTGTGAGAGAGGACACAAGATAAAGTTTTCAAAGGTCAGATGGAAAAAAAGAGGAGACAAAAAGCACGATCTTGGGGGATTTCATAGGTTTCCAAATCCACAGAATGGTTATCACGGCCTGCAGCACATTTTAGTAGGAAAGGGACTGGATAAGGGACAGCAGGAAAAAGTAAAAAAAAAAATAGTTTGTTCCCTGAGGATAACTTGATGGTTCTTATGACACATCTTTAGAGCCAAACTGCATGAAGTCTGGTGAGTAGTAAAAAAATTGGGCCTTTTGCCAAATAAAGGGAATATCCCAGATTATATTATCAGTAGATTAGACAGTGGAAGAGCCACATGCGCAGATGTGTGTGTGTACGTTTGCTACATTCTCACGTAAGTTACCAGTTGCACATAATCAAACAGCACTACCCCTCCACCCGCTTTTCTATTACTTGTCCTACTTTGTGCCAATTTCCATTTTTCTCCCCAACACCCCTTGTTTCACTGTTCTTCTTTAAGACATGGGATAGGGATTTGTCAAAGTCAATGAGCACTTTATTACAGTGAGAACGTTCCGTAATGAACAATTCAGCAATTTAATGAGATTCTGTAGATCTGTCTCCAGCCTGTCCATCAAGTTTCACTTCTATAAAGCACCCTGACACTAATCCTCTGGCATACCCAATCTTCACCCTGGGCTGAATATTAGATTCTTCCATGGTATATTGCATTACTAGTATAACCTCAGCAAAAATGATGAACTTAACTATACTTGAAGCAATATAACTGGACTGATTTGATTTTTATCTATTGGGTTGAGTGCGAGGGAATTACTTATTTACTAAGATAAAGCAAAAACAGTTTCTTATTGCCTGCTGAATGACTAAATTGATAATATTTATGTGAGTCTTTTAATCCTTTCTTGAGGACCAGGTATAAAAAAACATTGCCTGCAGCAGAAAGCAGCTTTTGAAATTCTACCTTATAAAATTAGTAACACTTAGAGAGGCAATTATGATAACTCTCATGTGAACAGTATGGAATTTTTTGGACACTCACACATCTGTACATTACCATGTCGATATCAGGCAGTGCCTTCAACTGTGCCACAAGAAGAGAAGCCACAAGGATGGTTGGCTCACATCTCAATTAGGTTAGAAATAATTAAACACAGAATTCATTCTAAGTCTTTGTTTTTCCCTTTGGGAAGGAAAGAAAAATTTGGCAGTTCCTCACTTTGAGCTGACCAGAGTAATTCTGATGATTTGTGTTTTCCATAGATAATCAAAATTCATACCAAAAACTCACCCTTACCAACACTTTTGACCTCTGCCTGAACAATCATTATGAGAAATACCTAAGAAGCAGAAAATAATTTATGGCTTGTATTTTTTCACTGATATTTTCTTCTCAAGACAGCGTGGAATACTGGAGATGAGGGCAGGTGTCAACAAAGCTGGATGTGAAGGCTGGCTCTGCTCTGTAACCCTGAGGCAAGACACTGAAGCCTCATTTTGCTTGTCTGGAGGATGGAATGATAACAACCATCCTTCAGGTCTGCTGTGATGATAAGTTAATAAGTCTGCAAAGAGCCCGGGTCCTGAAAGGCCCTCAGTACACTGCAGGTCTTATTATCCTCACTGGTGGAAGCAACAGTGAAGAGGGAAGTTGCTGATTAAAGTAAGATAAAGAAAGAAATAAGGGAGGAAGGCACTGGGAAAATTAGCAATCAGTAGAATCAGATGCTGATAATTAACAGCTACCTATGACTCCATTTTGTCCAGAATTAAAGTATTCCCTGAATGTCATTTGATAAGATACAAGGTATTCATTGCCTCATCAGCTAATAGAAGACTTCACATTTTCCCTTGTAGTCTGTATATAAATATTTTTCAAATGATCATGAAATCTTGAAAGTATGGCACCCTAGAAGTGACAGGATGGCTTAGCCACTGCTTCAGAGAGTAAGACAGACAGTATAAGAAGCAGGGGAAGATGGGCTCTGACTGTTTCCCAAAGACACCGTGTGGATTGTTCAAGGATAGTCACTGGGGATGAGCAGAAATGGATTTCAATTGAAGAATCAAATTGAAAACACAAAACATCCTCCTGTCCCCTAGGCAAAGGGTATCTGAAAAGAATGCTATGTCAGGTGAAAAAGCAGGGCTTAGGAAAATAGCAATGAATGCAGAATGAACTAAGGAGGGAGATTTTTCCACTGTGAAGGGAGGAGAACTTCCTCTCATTTAAGGTCCCAGCTGCTCTGTACTGCAACAAAGAAATGTTTCTGAATTGTTTCCAGGAAAGCCCAGAATTTATTCTGATTCCATTGGTCTTAAATAGGCATAAATACCACTTCACAATCCATCCTTCTCATATTCAGTTTAAGTAACTATGTTTCGCAGGGGAATAAAAACCCTTGACTCTTTCTGAGGTAACCACCTTAGTGGGCTGAGGCCTCAAGCCTCAAGGGCGGGTGTTCTCCAGTTACTTGCCCATCAAGGAGCACTGACTTCTAAGACTTCAATTCCAATGTGGACCAAACCAGACAAAATAGTTGTCGTCGTTCCTCAATCCGTTAACATTTAATCATTCCTTTTAATCATGACTTCACGCCAAAAGAGGACCCATGCAGAGTGCCCTTACCTGCCAGATCTGCTCTTCACTCAAGGAGGTCAGGCGGTCGCTCTTCAGGACCTCCTGAAGCAGACAATAAGGGAGCGTTAGAATGTCTTCTGGGCGACTCTTCAGGAGCTCAGAGAGATGTTTCACTAAGAAATCGATCACTGCCTTCTCCAACAAAGTGAGGTTAAAGAGGTCAGCAAGTCTGTACAGATCCAAGTAATTAAAGCTATTTAATTCCTGGTGCCAAAAAAAAAAAAAAAAAAATGGAAAAAAGATCTCTTAGAAATCAATCCAAGAAAGAGCAAGCAAGAAATTCAGACTGACTCCCTAAAGTCTGCATGACAGGAGTGGGAGAAAGGGAACTGCACTCCACTGATAATGTAAAAAACAACAACAACAAAATCCGCAATTATACAGCTCTGGGCAGAGAACTGTTGTTCTTCTAGGATTTAACATTTTTCCTTACTTTGCCCCTCTTAAAACCAATATACTTAAAGACGTCTTTAAAAAAGGGACTGAAAGGGGTTTCTGGTTTTACTGGCTAAAATGTTACTTTGCAACTTTTTAGAAACATTTTACCAAAGAAAACAATTTGTCCACCATATTTTACAGCTCTCAGGTGGTAAGTTTTTTCTACTAAAGATAATATGAGGGCAGGTAGAGCGGGAGCCATGACTAGATGACAAAAACTATAGCCCTACTCTTTTTCTAAAACTTCAAATTAAGTACAAATTTGAGTTAAAAACAACCTATCCTGACTTAATGAGCTAAAACAAAGATTTTTACATGTAAAGTCTCAGGAAGTGAAGACATCTCACAGATTCCTGTCCTGAATAATTCTATATTGAATCCACCTGAGATGGACGATTTAGAATCGTTCTTTGCTTTTTGTTAGCCTCAAAAATTCAGGCAATCAATGACAATCTTTTCAAAGGGTTTCTATAGCAATGCTTCATTGTGGGGGGATTCTACCTGTCTCTACAAGTTCTCAAACTCAGAGCCAGAGCTCTAAAATAATGCCCCCAGAGAGCCAGGACACCTGTGAAACCTTTGCCTTGTAACTCTGCAAGAACCATAGTGGCATGCAGGTTTGTTGATAGAAAACTTACCTATTTCAAGTAGATTGAGAGTGGGCTGTGTCCTAGTTTTCCCTCATTTTCAACTTGCAATTATTATTACAATATTTTCTAGTAACTTAAGGAATGCAGAATACCATCAGATAGCTATTTCACTCCATTGATTTATTAAGTATTTTCAACATACTTATCCCTTTTTCTAGCAATCTAACAGTATTAAGAACTTTCTAAAATCTTTAGATTCTATTTTAATGTATCTGTTTCCATAAAATTTTAAGGTTTAAAGGAATATGTTCTAAATCAGCACTGTCCAACATGGTAACCACTAGCCACATGTGGCTACTGGGCATCTGAAATGTGGCTAGTGTGATTTGAGATGTGCTGTAAGTGTTAAATATATACTGAAAGCAAGGAGTAAGAAAAATAGAATATAAAATGTCTCATTAATAATTTTTACATTCATTGTATGTTGAAATGGTATTATTCTGGATATAGTGGATTAAATATATTATCATTAACTTCACCTGTTTCTTTTTACTTTTTAATGCAGCTACTAGAAAATTTGAAATTAACATATGTGGCTTTCATTAAGTTTCTATTGTACAATGCTGTTCTAAATAATGAAATGTATAATGAAGAAAGTGTAAAAACAGATCTCAGAGAAACAGCTGCATCATCACCACGGCTACCTGATTCTTTTGTTTGTTTGTTTGTTTGTTTTGTTTTACTTTAGATTCTATTTCTTTCGGTGGGAGATGACGCTTTAATTACATTCGTAACAGGAGTCAAGCTAGATGACTTCAGGAATCAGCCATAAGATTCTGGCTCTTAATAGCTCTACCGGCCAACACAATTGAAAAGGAATAAATACTTATCTATAAAATGAAGTTTACCACAGTTGACCACTAAAATCCATTACAACTCAAATATCTAAGGGTCCACTCATAGCCATTCAATTAAAATATCTGGGCTTCCCATCCAGCAGATTTTATCAAAGGAATACTGCATATTTTGCCTCCAGCATCAGGTTTTTCAAGTAATGTTTAAACTTATTCTTCAAATCTTACTTTTTCCTATTGGTAAATTCTACGACGGGAGGAAAGATGTAACTCTTGCACATGGAGCCTGCACAACGAACTTTAGGACCATCTCCTCGGGATGAATAAGTTATTTCTGGTCAGTACATCTATGAAGCCAGTTTAACTGCTCCAGGACCCGATTTCAGTGTCCCAGTAAGTCACTCTGCAGTCCCCCAGACGCGTGATGGGGGTCGGGGAGCGGTGTCAGTGCCTTTCAGGTACCCTGGGCGCATGCGCAAGCCCTGGTTCAAGGTCCTAGGGCAGCGCCCAGCCGCACCACACAGAAAGATGAGCATGCAGAGGCGGAAATAAGCTAGCTCTGTAAAGTAAAAGGTGGATGGGCACAGCTGAGGAACAGTGTTTTTTTTCCCACTCGTTCTGCCAAAAAGACTGTATACGGCTGTGAGTTTGAGGCTGGACTATGTAGTGGCAATCAAATATTCTTTATTAAGCATCTTTATATCTTTGTATAGAGACACTGGGTTTCTTCTGATTAGAAGCCTGCAAACTTAAATACAGGCCAATTCAAAACTGCGGACAACCAGAGAATTAATTTAATTTAATACAGGATTTTTAAAAGTGTGCTTCTTTTCTGCTGTTTCTTTTGAGTGTAATTATTTAATGCCTGCTTCCACAGTCCTGAAATGTTTTTGTTTCCAAAGGGTATAATTTTATATAACTCCCAAATCCAATCTAACACAGCATTTGATATTAGTGGAGAACTAAGGCTAAATGCACAAGTGTCAATGGCTAAGTGAAGGGCAAAGGGGAACTGAACTGACACATCCCCGTGTACAAGAGAAACAGCAGTTAAAAGTCTCCTCCTGGACTTCCTTGGTGGTGCAGTGATAAAGAATCCGCCTGCCAATGCGGGGGACACGGGGTTGAGCCCTGATCTGGGAAGATCCCACATGACCCGGAGCAACTAAGCCCGTGCGCCACAACTACTGAGCCTGCGCTCTAGAGCCCGCGAGCCACAGCTACTGAAGCCCGCGCGCCTAGAGCTCGTGCTCCGCAACAGCAGAAACCACCGCAATGAGAAGCCCGCGCACCACGACAAAGAGTAGCCCCCGCTCACTGCACCTAGAGAAAGCCCGTACACAGCAATGAGGACCCAACACAGCCAAAAATAAATAAATAAATTTTTAAAAGTCTGCTCCCTATCTTTACCTTTTCATTTCTTCTCTCTTCTGCTTAAAAACATAATTTCCCCAAATCTCCTGTGCTTTTTATGTATGTCAAAGGTTTCCGTTCCCCTTGCCATGCATACTTAGCACCTCGGTCGTTACACTGTTTAAACTGGAGAGTTGAGGGAAAAAACAAAACCTTCTTTGAGGTCTTGATACCACAATATACGTTCCTCCTACTGGAGCCAATGTGTTTATGTGAGTCTTAAGCAAAATCATCACTTCTTGTTCTTTTGGCTAAGACCATATGCAAGCAAAATAATCACCAATAATGCTGCTTTTAAGGATTCCCATTAATGTGATTAAGGAGGTGGGAAGCAATGGTTAAACTGCATTAAATGCTCACCTGTAATACTCTGCACGGAAAAAAAATCATCACTGTTATGAAAGTAGTGCCATTGTTTCTGGTTATAAAAAGTAATAAATTTGTCCATTTCATAAAATTCAGGAAGTACCAAGTATGGAAAAGAAAACAAAAATGATTCGTATTTCACCATGCAGAGATAATCACTATTAATGTTTTTGTATATATTTCTAGACTTTTTTCAAAGAAGTCTTTTATATATCAAAGAAAGAGAAAGACCAATTGTATTCAGGAGCAGAACAAACTGTCAACAGCCATAGGCACTTGGAGGCAACCCAGGTTGGTGGAGAAGAGCAAAGGCCATAGAATCAGGTAGACCTGGTTCAAATCCAGTGCAAATTCTTCTTGTTGGCTATGACCCTGGGTCAGTCACTGATCCTCTGTTATTCCCCATTTACGAAATGGAGAGTTCACCCAGTTCACAGGGTCGTTGTGGAGATAATGAATCAAAAGCACTAACCGCGCGGCTTGGCACATGGAAAGTAGACAGTAGATTTGGCAGGCAAGGAACAATAAAGTACATTTGAGCATTGTTGTTTGGCATCCATGATCCCTGATTCATCACTGATGCAAGCAGGTCAAAATAGAGAATGTGGTCCCTTTAGGTATCAAAGTCTTAAGTAAGCTGCACCATTAAATCAGGGAAAAGGAGGATAGCCAGAGTAAAAACCATGCAATTGAGTTGTAAACTGATTACATGTTAATGCCTCTCACATCTATATCATTAGCCCAAGTCTCTCTCCTAAGCTCTGAATTCATTTTCCCAACTGCCGATAAGAGGACATCTTCTCTTGGATATTCCACAGCTATACTGAACTCAACATGCCCACATTGACCTTATTTTTTTCAAACTTGCATCTTCTCCTCGTCCTAGCTATGAGATTGTCTCCCTTCTCTTACATTCTGTGATGTAGAAGTCCAAGTGCCCAAGCAGAGGCAGTGGTTTTGAATTGAAGTTACAGCTCAGCAACAAGAAACTCTCTTGAGTGAAAGGAAAATCTTTTTCTTTTCTTTTTCTAAAAAGGTTTCATTTCTGTCACACTGCCTCTCGCTTGAAATTTAGTTTCTATTCAGAATTATGGTGCATACGTTGTTGTTCTTTGGGGAATCTTTTTAAATAGTATTTATTTTCCTCTGGTTTAGGGCTATTGGGCTTTTCTCTTCCCTTCTATTTGCTTCTTATAGTGTGAACGACAAGTTAAATAACAGAAGAAGAACCATAAAATGTGTCCCCAATACTATACCAGTCATGGAATAAATACCAGTTTTCCAACTGCAATATTTCTTAAACCTTATATATTCCCCAAATTCAGTCTTTTGGTGTGGCCTATTTCTCTAATTAATTAAAATGGTTATTCCCCAGATTAACTATTGAATATGGTAGGGAAAAGAAAGCACAAGAAAGGGAAATACTATCTTATTTTGGCTTACATTCAAATGTAATTACTTTTGTGAGGCAAATTATTGGGTGGTGAGGACATGAGTGAGAGGAAGTAGGGCAGTTTGGGGGCGTGGGTAAACCCTGTGGCCCTTTTACCAAACCAGGGGAGGCAAAAAAAGTCCACCTTTGTGATGGATGTCTCCTGGTGGGGTTCTCATCTGTAGCTGAGTGACTGGCCATTGTATTAGCAAGTGTCTTTCAATATCCCAATTAAGCAAGTACTAATAATTAGTGATGAAACTCCATACAAGACTCTCTTTATATTATAAAGAGAGATTAGAGAAGATTTAAGCCTATCCCTGAACCAATGTCACCCAGACTCACTTGCATTCGAATACACTCTCTTGAATGGGAGAAAATGGTGCAGACTTGGAGCTGAGGTCTGCATGTTCACTGCACGTAACCCACAGCCTAGCTCATGTATGCCACAGCCTAGAGACGGGTTGATGTGTGCCAACAGCGATACAAGCTGAGGATCAATAATGCATATTTCTAATACATAGTCTATCTTAGTTTCAGTCACACCCATGTTGTGTCCCAGCCTGTCAGTAACCCCTTGACCATCCAGCACTGCAGTTTAATCATAGCCCTGGCAGGGGAATTACGCGGAACACAGAAAATATTTGTCATCTTGTGATTGCATCTACTGTAGACTATCCCCAAAATCTGCCCCACAAATACTCTTCTTCAAATCTAAGAGTCCTTGTTAAACTGACACGATTAGGAAATCTGATGAAGATGCTTTAATACTAAGGATACCCATGCAAAACATGGCCTTAATAACACCTATTTCTCTTGTTGGCTCATGTAATTCTGAGAACATTACTAACTTACAAAACAAAAATAAGCATCAGCAACCTGTACTATAAGAATGGAAAACTATGACTTATGCTCAAGATAATAAGAGACCTCTCTCAAGGTCAAAATAAAAGTAAATGCCATTTTGATTTCCTGAATTCCCTCCTCCCCCTTCTAAGATAACCAAATTGAACAGGATTCCACATTTTTCTAGGTAATAACACTCAAAAGATGTGACTATTTTGACAATGCTGTGTTTCACTGTTACAATTATAACCTTTCTTTTCCAATTATTGATGCTCTTCACTTATACCCCCTTCAAAATGTCACCTCAATTACCACATGTCAATACTTTACTACAGACAAAGATGGTCAGGAGAGATAGTGATTTCTATGCCTCTCATGTAATAGCATGCATGAAACTTGAAGTTCTATTATAAAATGTTGATATTACATCACATTCTGAGGAGTTCTCTAGATGAGAAGTCACCCTTGTTACAGAAGTCAAGAAATCTTTTTTTAAAAACTATTCCCGGGACTTCCCTGGTGGCGCACTGGTTAAGAATCCGCCTGCCAACGCAGGGGACACTGCTTCGAGCCCTGGTCCAGGAAGATCCCACATGCTGCGGAGCAACTAAGCCCGTGCGCCACAACTACTGAGCCTGCGTTCTAGAGCCCACGAACCACAACTACTGAGCCCGCGTGCCACAACTACTGAAGCCCACGCGCCTAGAGCCTGTGCTCTGCAACAAAAGAAGCCACCGCAATGAGAAGCCCATGCACTGCAACAAAGAGTAGCCCCCGCTCACCACAACTTGAGAAAGCCCGCACGCAGCAACGAAGACCCAATGCAGTCAAAAATAAGTAATTAATTAATTTTTTAAAAAAACAAACTATTCCCAAATAGGTTCAAAACAGCCTGATACAGGGATTCTGCATATAATCAAATCAGTATGATTTGAGTTTTAGCAATGTTAACCAAAAGTTAAATAAAACTATTGTATTGGCTGCTTACAGAGACCAAGTACCAAGTTAGACATAATAAATCTGAAGCCCTTTGTCAGTAAGTCCTAATGCTTCCCACTTCAAGTCTCCTGTCACATACCAACGAACTTGTCACTAAGCTATTCGTGCATGTATCTTCCAATAAGTAAAAACATTCCTAGTATACTAGTAAGAAGGTTTTACATCTTATGCTTTTTGTATCCTGTACAATGCCAATCACAATGCTTTATCACAGATTGTAATTTAAAAAGTATTTGTTGGATTATGAATTTTAAAAAGCAACATGTTTTTAAAAAGTTGTTTTCTGTTTTTTGATTTTGTAAAAAGCACCCCCATGACTTCAGATGGAAAGAGGAAATGACAGTTTGGGTATAGGTCTGATTTTACAATGGGCAAAATGAACAGATTGCTCACAACTAACTGAGAAAGGTGCTCTCAAATATTTGATCTGAACTTAGAAAATTCTCTCTTGATGCTAACTACCCATCAGGGCTTTTATATAATTGGTAAACGTGGGGGAACACCCACTTGTGGTGCCAGATGCATCGGGCCTGGCTTCCACAGTGAATCTCGGGTCTCCTGTCTTTTTACATGCTGATTTTTCTTTCCCTCTTAGAATGTCAAAAAGGAACCTTACTTCTCTTTGTATTTAGTGATAACCAGAAACATATAAATGTCTATGCTGTTTGCCAAAAGTATATCAAGCATTATCAGTGTTGGGGAGGAGGACGACAACCGGAATTAGATTCCTCTTCCTAAGAAAGACAGACCACTCCAGCGGGAAGGATTGTTCCTTCTTCTGACTTCTAATTTCAGGAGCTACTGGTATACTTGAATATTTACTTCACCCTTTGCCAGTGGTTACATACTTTTTTCCCTAGTTGTGTATAAAGGTACAGACTCTATCTGTACTTTAGATCTTCCTCTCAGTCTTCACAAAGAGCACTTTATACATTTTGATTGATGGATAGTGGGTAGATAAGAAAGAATATGAGACCTTTAAAAAGTCAACTTTTATTGCCTTTACTTCTTAGTTTACAGGAAAACACTGATTCTCCTGCTCCTCTAAAATTATTCAAATATTTAAAATATTTGAATAGTAAATATTAAATAAATTGATTAAATATTTTAATCTTTAAATATTAAAAATGCCTAGAATGTTAGCCACTCTGGAAATAAATATGGCAGCCCAGAAAGAGAGAGAGAGAAAAGAAATAGCTATTGCCTAAACTTTTCACAACTGTATGTTGTTTGGGGGCTACCATTCAATAGCAGGTGTATTGCCATTTTATTCTTTATGACTCAGAAAGATTGTAAGTTCAACTTGTTGTGCATGTTTATTTGAGTTTATAATTTTATATTTTCCCTGTCGCTTTCACTAGGTTGTAAGTGTGGAGACAAGGAACTGGCTGCATGCTTAGTTTGGAGTTGTAGAAAAAGCATATGATTTTTTTTTTTTTTTAAAGAGTTGTTAAAATAATTTCATTAGTGTATCAGTCTAGGTTCTCCAGAAAAATAGGAGATACAAAGAGAGACAGATTTTAAGGAATTGGCTCACAAGATTGTGTGGGCTGGCAAATGTGTACAGCAGGTCAGCTGGCTGGTAACTCAGGCAGTAGTTGAAGGTACAGTCTTGAGTCACAAATTTGTAGATCAGGCTCTCTGGCTGGAAATTCAGGCAGCGTTTCTGTGTTACAGTCTTGAGGCACAATTCCTTCTTCTTCAGGAAGTCTCAGTTTTTATTCCTAAGGACTTCAACTGATTGGATGAGGCCCGCTCATCAAAAGTGGTCTCCTTCATTTAAAGTCAACAGATTTTAGGAAAGCAAATGATTTGAAGCTGACGCATATGGATAGCCTCAGCAGGTGATTAACATCTCATTAGAAAAATCGGAAAGGTGATCTGTGATAAGGATTTCCAAAAACATATGTAACGTACCTTCCACATAGTAGATACTCAACATACAGTAGCTGTCTCATTATTATTATTCCCTTTTAAAAATACTACCAACAGTGCTTAAGCTATAGCTTTGCATATTCCACAAATTTTACTCACTGATAGGGTAAAGAGAAGAAAACACTGAATGTCTAATATGGGCTTTGTTTTTCTACAAATAACAGAAAAAATCAAAGTTGTTGTGTAACATCATTCATTTCTTTTGTACTTAAAAAGCACTTCACCAGAGATAAAAAAGGAGAATAGATTGAGACATTATACTGGACCATCACCAAGTATGTGTTACTATAATGTACTCTGGTTCCCATGTTCTATACTACACACAGCAGAAAAGACACACAGAGAAATCTAAGGATGGAGGAGCTGCATTTCTTTATGACCTTATTTGAAAGATAAACTCCTCGGAGAAATACAATTTATTCAGATTATCAAGACCCTGCTGTGCAAATCTACATTCTGGGAGCACACTATGGAGATCAAAAAATATTTACTTTATTCTGTTGGGTATAAAAGCTTTTAATGAATGCATAATTAAGGCAAAAAAGAGTGTATACAGCTTTAGAAATTCCACTTCTGAGCCAAGCCATTAATATCCAAGGCACCATACCCAGTTGTGATTCCACCTGTTTCCTAGTTGGATTACAACCTAGTTATAAATCAAGGTATTACATGACTACACGACCTCGTGCTGCAGAAAAGGACTGCACTCCAGGACTAGAGAAAGCAACATAAAGGGCTTTGTTGTGGATGTGTGGTGAAGGGCTGGCCCTTTGGAACATGTTGAAACAAACAAATAAACAAAACCCAAAACCTTGGGGTGAATCATGTAGGAAAAAAGTCATCATGCATATCATGTACATAAAGGGACCTGTAAGTTTTCTCCATAATATCTTATATTAGAGTTGATGGGATAAAATCTAACAGTTATGGAAGAAAAATATGAGCAAGTCATTGACAATGCAGGCCAGATTATTTGTGATATGATAAAATAATGTAAAACCAGGTATTTTTATTTGTATAAATAGAGAGAGAGATATAGTTATATCTGTATACAAACAAACATATCTGGACAGCTGAATGCAACTATATATTCATGTATTGATACAAATATGCATATGATACAGTGTGATTAAACTAAAACAAAACATTAGCAGCAATTCAAAAATACAAGAAAAAAACCCAGCATGCTCTAATTCTTGGAGTCTTTGAAGGCCTGTTTAAATATATTTGTGCTGTATAACAGAGGAATTCTACAATTAGGTTACTAGCACATTTTCATAATCAACTGTATGCATAATATCCAAGGCTCATGAATAATTTTATATTGTTCCTTGGGAAAGTCTGTAGTAAGCTGGAAATCCAGTATGAAGGAAGCACAGAGACACAGCCATCATCAACAACTAATAATTCTGGCCCCAGTCACGATGTGCTGCAAAATGCTATTGCAAAGTTTACTAGAGCTGTCTCAGCACATCAGGTGATTACCACTGAACTATGGACTATAAAGAGGAAATTAATGTATACTTTTCTTTCTTTAATCAAAAATAGTCTATCTGAGCAACTGGAGCTTTAAAACGAAAATTTCAATAATCACAAACCTTTTTTGAATGATGAGAGGCAAAATCAGGTTAAAATTTTTTTAAAGAATAGTAGAGCCTGGAAGTAATTCTGGTATATTTCCTTACTTAGTGCTGCTACCCAAAGTCAGCTGCTGAAAATTAGCCCCATTCCACAGAATTTCAATAATCTCTCAGTTATCCACATAGACTTTCGTCTTAATCATTATTATACATAAGAATGAAGACTGGTAAGGTTTTTTGTTTCAAGTCTTCATTGTTTTGGCTTTTTATATTTTGGATGCTATGCAGGATATATAATATCAATATTTTACATATTTATATATTTTATATATAATGTAAATTTTTCATATATTTATAACTGGGACCAGTTCAAATTTATCTCGATATCATGACACTTTCAAAATCTGAATATCAGTGACTTAACAGGCTGGTAACTGATGTGAATTGCGGTGGCAAGAGCATCTGAAGCAGTGGTTCTCAAACTGTGGTCCCCAGACCAGTAACATTAGCATTACCTGAGAACTTGTTAGGATGCAGATTCTCAGGCTCCTCCTCAGACCTCATGAATCAGAAACTCTATGGGTAGGGCCCAGCAGTCTGCTTTAACCAGCTATTCAGGTGATTCCACACACGGTCAAGTTTAAGAACCACTGATACAGAGTACACATTTGAGTGAAGAAAGAAATGACTCTAACCTGCATAAATATATTCTTACAGCAGAACAAGATGCATGACCCCAGTCCCTAATCCCAGACTCTGAAGTGGGCAAACATTATACTCAGCGTATGGAGCTGAGGCCACAGTACCTGAAGCTGAATTAACAACACATAAGCAGTTATTTCCCAGGGCCTGAGCACATGTCCCTCGAAAGGCAGCAAGGAAAAGGTCGGCAGCCTGCTCTAAAGGATATTTGTGGAGGGAGAGTGAGAAAGGGGGTGGGGGAAATGTCTAGGAAGGAAAGACACCTGGAGAGAGGGAGGCATATGGACAGCAGTCTCCTTGTAAGGACTAACTTAGATCTTTCTTCTGTTAAACAAATGCACTGCCTGTATTTCCCCTAGTTGGGGAACTTAGGATACCATGCGACTGTATTACAGAAAATTCCTATCACAGGGAACTCTCTTGGCACATGTAGAAGGAACGCAAACAAACGTGTTTCTAAGCAACTACTATGCACTAGAGCTAGAAATAAAAGATTTTTCCAATTTCTCCTTGAATTCTGTATATGAGGATGCAGCAATATGTTTTATTTACAGGAAGGGCAGGGGAAACAATAAAACAAAACTTCCTATCTAAAAAGCAGCAACGCCATTGTATATATGTGCCACATCTTCTTTATCCATTCATCTGCTGATGGACACTTAGGTTGCTGCTTATATGCAATGGAATATTACTCAGCCATAAAAAGAAACGAAATTGAGTTATTTGTAGTGAGGTGGATGGACTTAGAGTCTGTCATACAGAATGAAGTTAGTCGGAAAGAGAAAAACAAATACCGTATGCTAACACATCTATGTGGAATCTAAAAAACAAACAAGCAAAAATGGTCATGAAGAACCTAGGGGCAAGACGGGAATAAAGACGCAGACCTACTAGAGAATGGGCTTGAGGATACGGGGAGGGGGAAGGGTAAGCTGGGACAAAGTGAGAGAGTGGCATGGACTTATAATATACACTACCAAATGTAATATAGATAGCTAGTGGGAAGCAGCCACACAGCACAGGGAGATCAGTTCGATGCTTTGTGACCACTTAGAGGGGTGGGACAGGGAGGGGGAAGGAGGGAGACGCAAGAGGGAAGAGATATGAGGATATATGTGTATGTATAACTGATTCACTTTGTTATAAAGCGGAAACTAACACACCATTGTAAAGCAATTATACGCCAATAAAAAATAAATAAATAAATAAAAAAGTAGCAACACCAAGTATTATGTTGCTTTTAAAAGCATCAATTTTTACTATTTATTAAAGTATAATTTCAGTGTGATGTTTTCACTTATCAGAGACAGGAAGAAAGTGATGGTTCATATAATTACTTGTGACTTTTTTTTCCTAAAACAATACATGCACTTCTACAAAAGCTAAGAGAAGTGGCGCAGAGGAAAAATACCTTTTACAGAATGGTTATTATTTCCAAAATATTCAGGAGCAGCCTTGTCCAATATGCTGTTGATTGGAAGTAGGTAATAAAGTTTGTGACATTTCCAGGAATGAAGAAAGATAGGAGTGACGGAAGTGGGTAGGAAGGTTAACTGTGGAATTAATAGAGAAATTCACAAGTGAAGCATGCAATTCTACTGGCTCTGGTTTTCAGGGTACCTACTGCGTGTAGGATGCTATGCTATAGGATACTCTGCATGCACTATCTCATGAACACTCCTAAGATGTACATTGTATATACAGTATCATATCTGTGTCACATCTGTATTTGTGGGCAAAGAGGTTATGTAACTTGCCCAAGGTCACACAACTCTGGGACATGAACTTATATCACAGGGAGATAGATAAGTAAATCAATACAAATAATACGGTGTGATCAGCACTCTGTTAGAATGCCTGTAATTAATGAAGAGGAGGGAAATCCAATTCCAACTAGGTGGATTTATCAGGCAGCTCTGGAAGAGGAGCTATAACACATGAGCAAACTACTTGCAGGTTAAAGAGGAACTCATAGGGTGACATAACAAGGGAAGAATAATCCATGGAGAAGAAGGCTTCATACAAAGAGGTTTGGGCTCGGGGACATGCATGAAGTTCACAATGATTGTGGTATAGCATGTGGGTAGTAACTTGTTTTTTTTTAAAAAAGAAGGCTAAAGTGATAGGAAGTTTCATAATAAAAATGGAACCTGTGAACCACTTCAAGAGGAATGAACCTTGTTTTGAAGGAGGCACTGGGGTGAGGCAAGAGTGAAGGCAGGTAGGTCCATTGGTTAGCAGGAAGTTTCTTTAGTCCAGGAAATAAGTATTGAAGATTTGAATTAAGGTGGTGGAAACAGAAATAGAGAGAATGAGAGAGATGTAAAAAGTTAAGGGAGTTCACCCAAGCCCTGCACTCAGACATTTGTAACAGCTTAATCGTAATTGCCTAAACTTGAAGTGATCAAGATGTCCTTCAGTAAGTGAAGGGGTAGGTAAAGTGTGGTCCATCCAGACGATGGAATACTACGCAGCACTAAAAAGAGAAGAGCTATCAAGCCATGAAAAGACATAGAGGAGATTTAAATGCATATTACTAAGCAGAAGAAGCCAATCTGGAAAGGCTACATACTGTATGAATCCAACTCTATGACGTTCTGGAAAAGGTGAAATTGTGGAGATAGAAAAAGATCAGCGGTTACCAGGGGTTGGGAGGAGGGGAGAGAGAGAGGAACAGGCAGAGCACAGAGGATTTTTAGGGCAGTAAGACTATTCTGTATGATACTGTAATGGAAGATACATGTCATTACACCTTTGTCCAAACCTACAGAATGTAAAACACCAAGAGTGACCCTTAGTGTAAACTGTGGACTCTGGGTGATAGTGATGTGATAGTAGGTCCACCAATTGTAACAAATGTACCTACTCTGGTGGAGGATGTTGGTAATGGGGGAGGCTATTCATATATGGGCGCAGGGGGTACATGGGAAATCTCTGTATCTACCTCTCAAATTTGTTGTGAACCTAAAAATTACTCTTTAAAAACAGTGTATTAAAAAAAAAGTTAGGGAGGTAGAATTGAAAGGTTTTGGTGATAGCCTATGTGTAGCACAAGGAGATGGAATATTTTAGGATGACTCCTGGGTTTCTGGCTTGGGTTAACACTCAGAAAGGTCATATGCCTGTGGGATATCCAACAGGAAATGCTGACTAGGCAGTTGGCTTAGAGACGATAAAACATGCTATCCTTGGGTACAGTAAGAATAGGGCACATGAAGGAGACAAGAAATTAAAAGGAAAAGGTTAGAAACCTAGTTTGTAACCAGGAGACAGGGATCCAGCTTGTGTTTTAGGGAAAGAAATTGTTTTGTGGGCTGGAAAAATAACTTAGGTTGTACAGCAAAGTATTGATTAGTTTTAGTCAACAGACAGGAAGCTCAGTTGAGCTAGTGTAAGAACATCTAGGAAAAATCATCCAGATCTGAATGATGGCTGTGACAATGAAGAAAGAGAAGAAGGCATATGTGAGAACAATTTAAGAGGCTAAACCAATAAAATTTATTGAGATCATGGAGCGACATAAGATTATGCCAAGGTTTCTGGTTTGGGTTACTACAAGGATAATGGTTCCTTAACAAAGAGCGGGAGGAGGAACAGGTGAGTAAGACTGGGTGACAGTGAACTGAGATGCATGTGGATGCCAGCCAAGTGGAAACAGCTGAACACAGAGCTTGGCGCTCAGGAGAGGAGACTGCAATCCTCCAAATGTGGATGAAAGAGAGTGACGGTGAACAGAAGAGAAGAGCACCCACATGGCAACACTGTACCCAGAAGGATATTCACAGAGCTGATGGAAGAATTTGTAAAGGAACTGAAAAGAAGTAGGAGGAGAACTAGGAGAGAGTCTTGAGAAAATAGAAGTGTAGGAAAGAAAGGAGCTAATAACCACTGTCAAAAGGCTGTAGAGTGGTCACATTAAAGACCATAAAAGGCCCAGTGCCTTTGACGATTAGGAGGCTTTGGGGACCTTTACTGGAAGAGCCTTTAAGGAGTAATGAAGGCAGAGGACTGAGTTCAATAGGTCTGAAGAATGAATAGGAGGTAAGGAAGTGCAGACACTGTTCCCAGTTTGGTAGTGAATGGAAGGAGCGAGTTGTGATAATGAGAAAAGAAGAAAAGTTTCTCCCATCTTATTGATCCTATTTTTAAAATGAAAGGAAGGTGCCAGTGGAGAAGACACTGGAACCATGGGAAACACAGGAGGTACCTGATGCATCAAGTTGCTGAAAGGCAGTTTAGCCTTAGAGAATAGGGCAGACGTTTAACTATGGGCAGAAATATTTGCAGGTGGAGGGTGAACAGGAGGATGAATATCTTAAATGAAACACAGATTTTCTTTTAATGCCCCTAATTTCAAGTATTGATAATGGAATTAAGTGAGATTGATTTTGTTTGCTTTGTTTATTGATTCTGAACTCTAGCATTAGTAAAATATTGGAAACATCTTATTTTTGAGAATAGGCTGAAAGTGATTTTTTTTTAAATTGCCCACCACACAATAGTTAGCTTAGAATAGAAATTACTAATATTAGAAAAATCCTTCAAGACAATCTTTCTTGTCTTTAAAAACTCACAAACAAGGAAGACACAGTGAACCCTAGATTACCCACATAACAAATTAAAATGCCAAAATGACTTCCTTGGCCAGCCAGTGTGTCTCTGGGCTATCACTGACATCCTTTGGTGTGGGCTTAGGGAAGAAAAGCCAACATAATAGCATATGAAAAGATTAACTGGGATCCTAAAATGGCTGCTAAAAAACTTATGATATATTTTGGAGCCAAATATTAATGATATTTGAAAAATTTGATATTCTGGATCACCCATGCCAGATAGCAAATACTCATGATTAGAACAAATAATTAGTAGCTGGCTATGATTTAGTAGGGCTGATACATTTCTCTTTCTGATCATTTTCACTGACTTAAAAAAAAATCTGAAAGATTAAACTGTTTGTAATATATTTTCCAAAATTCGTACTTTAACTTTCTCCAAATACAAGAGTATCAGCTCTAGTGAACTATGGAATAGCACTCAGTGTATTTGATTAGGGGCATATTCAATACATATGTTGCTATAATCATTTGTCTTATCTAATGCGGGAAAAAAATAGCTCAGCAGTGGAGAAAAACGAGTGTAAGTTATAACTTCTCAATCTTAAGGATAAATTATTCTATTCAGAACACCCACTATATATTATGTATTTAGGAGATACTGCTAATTTAATAATTAAAATTATAGTAATACATTGTTTGGAAGAGATAACCTCCTATAAGTCATTGTAGTATTACTTAGTTTAAAAAAATGATAATCCATTAAGAAATAGTGTAAAATATGCAAGATCTTCAGTGCCAAATGCAATCCCCATAGAAAGTATTTTCAACTTAAAAAAAACTGTATTCAATGGGTAAAACTAATGTAAGACTGACTTATTAACATATTTTCCTCCCGTAATATAAAATTTCAATATTTAAGCAAGAAAAAAATTACTGAATGGATGCACCATTCCTTCCCTCAACACACACGGCTATGGACTGAACTGTGTCCTTGCAAAATTCATATGATGTTCTAAGTCCCAGTATGATGGTATTTGGCAATGTGACTTTGGGAGGCAGTTGGGTTTAGATGAGGTCATGAGGGTGGGGCCCTCATGATGGGATCAGTGCTCTCTAAGAAGAGACACCAGAGGGCCTTCCCTGGTGGCGCAGTGGTTAAGAATCCACCTGCCAATGCAGGGAACAAGGGTTCAAACCCTGGTCCAGGAAGATCCCGCTTGCCGCGGAGAAACTAAGCCCGTGACCGCGCTCTAGAGCCTGTGAGCCACAACTACTGTGCCCGCGTGCCACAACTACCGAAGCTCACGTGCCTAGAGCCCCTGCTCCGCAGCAAAAGAAGCCACCATAGTGAGAAGCCCACGCACTGCAACGAAGAGTAGCCCCTGCTCGCCGCAACCAGAGAAAAGCCTGCACGCAGCAACGAAGACCCAACACAGCCAAAATAAAATAAATAAGTTAAAAAAAAAAAAAAAAAAGGAGAAGAGACACAAGAGAGCTTGCTGTCTCTTTCTCTCTGCCATGTGAGAACACAGGCAAAAGGTGGCCATTTGCAAGCCAGGAAGAGAGCCCTCATCAGAGCTTGACCAGGTTAGCACCTTTATCTTAGACTTCTAGCCTCCAGACTGTGAGAAATAAATATCTGTTTAAATCATCCAGTCTGTGGTATCTTGCTATGATAGCCCAAGCTGACCAATACACACACTGAGCTCTTGCGATGCGATGGGAGGGAGGGGGTAAGATATAAAGAGATGTAAGGCATGACCCCTGCCTTCAAGAGTCCCACAGTATAACTGGGGTGGGTAAGACACTTTCCAACCACATTAAGCCCATGAGGAAATTGATGCAAAAGCAGCACTCAGATACTTTCTGCTTCTGCGAAGCAATTTCAAGAATCCTGTGTTTCTCAGAGTTGAAAGGAAAAAAATATTTTCTAAGTAAAAGAAGAGTAAAATCACCATTTATGTAAAAAAAACCCAGAAATACCCAGAATTCTTCCTAATACCCTCATGAGAGAATAACATTCTTTAAACCTTTGTACCTTCACTGAAGAGAAAAAATGACTAATTCTCATGGTAGCCCATTTAGTGTAAAACTAAATGAAGACAAGGGATGACTAATAAGCATCAGTCACAGAGGAGGGAGATTTAGGGCAGGAAGTCACTTCCTCCCTCCTGCTCCCTTTACTTGGCTTCTGAATGATTAATAGTAAGAATTTTGGCTTCGCTCTACGAGACGATCCAAATGTGCACACTGTAAACAGAACAACGCCTTCAATCTGGGGAAACGATCTTTTATGCTTGTAAAAGCAGAAAACAAAAACAAATGAAAACAGAATAGAACCCCCCCCAGACCCCCATTTTCGTTACAGTGATAAAATGCTCTACCTAGAGCACTCCTGTCCCTTTCCTCTCACATCACAGCAGCACGTCTCCTCTTTCAGGTCACGTCTTCCCCATAAAAGTGCTAAACTAATGCCGCTTAATGACAAATTAATGTCCATGAATAAAAAATACACCTCTAATAGCATAGAGTAATTTGCCATTACAATATCATCATTGGACATGCCCCTGGTTTAATACGATGTATTTAATTCATAACCTAATGAGTGATATATAAAAAGAGGGAGATGAACCCTGCAATTACATTTATGTGAGTCTGTCACCTTATTTGTAAAACCTTAGAGTCATTTACATTCAAATTAGAACAAATGAGTGATTTCACAAAGTGCAGTGATAAATGACCACAGCAGCCCAAGACAAAACTGTATTTCCTGTGAACACATTAACAGTTTCCTATTATTTGTTAAAAATTACAAGGCATATTGCCCAGTGTGGTGTGAATAATGACTTTTTTACTGATTAGGTCAGAAAACTAATATGTAGCAAAATAAATAATTTTTCTTTTCATTTTTTCTGATTTTTGCTTTAAATTAACTACTGAATTCTGGTGGATTCACACTGCCACCTGCTGCCTAGGAGTAGATACTAAAAGTATATCCCTATCAAAAGGAGTTAATTCACCCCTTTGGTGGTCTTACTCAGAAAGTTTAGTGAGGGTTCTTTCCTGTCAATATATTTAAATTGCATTTCATAATAAAGGCCGATACTTGGCAAACAAAAAGAACACTTGCTAATCAAATAATAGGATATAGCATTTATTTGGGGGAGAGAGTACACAATGCACAAACTTTTTTTTTGAAAGCTAATTACAAAAAAGGACATTTTCAGCAAAGCATGTGTATCTCCTAATATATCACTTTCAGGGGATACAACACAAAGTCCAGTGGCCATTACCCCGATCTTATGACAGGGGACGGTTTGGAAGGGTGGTGTGTGTGTGCGCGTGCGCGTGTGCACGTGCGTGCGCACGCTCGCGCCCTACTCCTGACCCTTGGTACAATCTGAAGGCAATGACTGAAGGCTCTGCTGGTCACTCAGGACCTCTACCACCTAGTCTTCCCTCCCAATGACAAATTCCAACATGAAAGGAAGGACTTAGGGTCCAGAACAGAGCAGACTAGGAAAGGCATGAGGACTGGTGATGAGGTTGGGGAAGAACAGGCCTGGCCTTGGAGATCAGGCTAAGAGTTTCTGCAGGTGAAATGATGCTGCCAAATGGTCATTAAGGGAGCTGGTAGACATTTCGAAACCCGATCAACATCCTAGTTCTGAATTTAAGTTTCTCCACCTGTAAAAATAAAAGAACTCTCACCTGCCTTAAGGGGTTGCTTAGCAGAGGAGAAATGAGAATCTTTGTGCAAAACACTCAATACAGACAGGCTCTCAATAAATGCTGGTTCTCTTTCCTGGGAAAGATAATGATGGCTCTGGGGACTATGGTTTGGCATAGATAGAGGACAGAAACAAGCAGACCCCTTAGGAGGAAATTATGAACTCTTATAACACATAGCTAATGATGGTGAGAGTCTAAAGAAAGGTAAGAAAATCAGCAATGGAGAAAAGAATCAGGTCTGAGAGATATTTGGTAGGTAGAATCAACCCAACTTGGTAATTGATTGGATATGGTGGTGAGGAAGGGGTCTGAGGCTATGTCCAAATTTCTAGACAACTAACAGATTGATGGGTACCATCAGCAGAGAAAAGGGCAGGTTTTCTCATGTTAGGTTTGAATTGCCTGTGTGATATTTAGGTAGAGATGTTCAGAAGCTAATTTTTAAAAAGGTTAGAAAAAAAATCAAAGTTTGGGAAAACAAACTGTACTCAAAAAGTTTGTAATGTTTACCTGAGGGACTCGGTAAATCAGTAGACACATCAGAATCTCCATATCCATAGCCCATCTCTCTGAGGATGGTCTGCAGAGATTCCTTTACAAGATTTAACATAGTGAATGACATTCATGTAAACATGCATACACTGAAAAACAAGAAAATTTACGCATTTTACTCGGCCCTTTTTATACACAAATATTGCTCTTTAATGAATTGGTTCATATTTCTGATGAAATTTTTAAAAACAGCACAACGGACAAGGAAGAGGAGCTGAAGGAGGAAAAGGGAAAGAAGCATATTCACACTTTATTTGGGACTGAATCTCAGCAGATAAGTCTGACAGGTCATGGTTATTAATGATATATAACACGACAGGCTACACAGGACAGAGTCCTACAGCATTTCATTGCGAAGCAAGTGAGAAAGGATGCAAACTTGAGCAGTGGTCTGTAAATCCCTCATCTTGGGATGATGGGCTATTATTGTAGCCATTCCCCTTGTAGTCACCCCGCCCCAAATCATTTAGCTGCTTTCATTGCCAGGCTACCAGTTAATCTCAGCAGCATGCATGGAGAACATGTGTGTTCTCAATGACAGGCCTGATTAGAGGGCCTGGAGCCAAAAATGAATACGGGGAAGACCTCACAGCCTGGGAAGCTAATTTGATGGCTGTCCTCACTGACAAGAGGGGCACTGCTCCTGTGGTGTGGGGTCCTGGCCCTCAGCAGCCTGCCAGAGGAAAAGCAAGAGAAAGCAGCCCACACAGTGGCCTCAAAGTATCCCTTCCCTTGGCTGGGGGGGAACAGCAGCGTCTAGGCATGTGCAGAAGAAGCTTCAGGTCAATGCAATAGCCAATGGCCGCGGAAGCTCAGGGAGGCTTGCGGGTGGTGGGGAGCTCAGGAACTGCCCACCCAGCACTTCTCCTGGCATACACTTCTTAACCGCACTGGAGGACAACAGGAGGTCTACTGAGAGCCGAGGTCTACCCTCCACATCTCTGAAATAATGGTAATTTGAGAACAACAAAACAATACCAGACAACTTAGGAAAACGGTTTCACAAACTCCTCATTGGGCAAAGTACCGAACAAGAATCGAGAATATATTAGCCTTGGTTGACGGTTGGCTTAAAATTTCTAAGTACATTTTAAACACTGAAGATTTTTCATTTTAACAGAAAATATTTTATATACCCAATAAAATGATTCCATAGGAAATTAAAAATCAGTTGAGCAATAATACCAAAAATCGTAAATAGGTATAGTTATTTAACTATGTCAAAATATGAAAGCAGACTGACCCCTTCTGGTAATTTGATAATCCTAAAAGAGAGGCAGGGTATATATTTGAAAAGGAGTGACATAATGAAGGTTTCTGCATACACATGGTTTTAGTCCTTAGAGTCCAAGTTTCCTTCTACAAGTTGGACATCTTGCAACATCACAGATAAAAAGGAAAAGGAAAGTTACATAAGAGAATGAAATGCAAACATTGGTGAAAAGACAGTGAAAATTCTAACCACTGCTCAGGCAGGCTAATAATAAATGAACTGTCCACAAACTACATCTGTCTGCAAGCTACATTTTTTTCCTCAGCAAAATAATGAATTGCAAGAATTAAATTCCAAAGTGCACACAAGTCACCTGGTATCTCAACAGGTTCATCTGATGGGATAGGGAAAAATACCCATGAACTTCCAACGTTCATCTGGAATTCTCATTTGGAGAATTATAGGTTTAAGTTCACACACACACACACACACACACACACACACACACACACACTGTATAGATACTGTATTTTAATGTACATCATGATAACTATAGCACTATAACCAAACTTTTGTCAACACACATCATTAATTATTACCTGCCATGGAAAAAGTGAATCAGGTGATGATGCTGAAAGCACAAGCTGCAATATTTGATGTAGAAATGTCAAATAAAAGTAATTTCAATTTCACAAGTCAAACACACACCTCTGAAGTCTTGTAACCTTTCTATGTTATTCCCATTTGTTACTTGCAGAAAGGGATTAAAACAGGTCTCCCATATCACCCAACAATATTGAGGGGAAAAGAAAGGAAAATAAGATAAAAGAGCTAAACATTTACTGTTAGATTAAGTATGCTGAGATAATGATAAAACTTTCATATGCTGTATTTGAACTGCTCCTTAGGTGAACATGGCTGACATTCTTCACACTGTCTCCCTAGGAGACACTGGTTCCTATTTCCTGAGGTTGCTGGGGGGGTGAAATAAGATGATATATGAGAAAGAGCTCTGGAAATGACCTAATGAGTAACAGAAGTAAAGGCTATATTTAGAATTAGAGAAATTATTAGGAAGGAAATAACGTAATTAGGCAGAAATAAATAGGATTTTTCTACTTACTAATAGCATGTCATGTGCACAAGGACAATAGAATTAAATTAGGTGGATTTATTATTTTTTTAAAGTTTATTTTCACTGTTGTCATAATGCTGTAATAAATGCAAGTTAAAGGTCATACGAGTGGAATAAATGGGAGGGTCTCAATGTAGGGGGTTAGTACTTAACTCTGCAAAATAAAAGAGAGGCACATCCGTACTATCTGCCTAAGATGTCCCATATCTTCCTATTGAAACAAAGGGTTTTCATCCAAGAAGAAAAAAAAGATCTTCGGAATCAGAAAGGCCTATCACTCACCAGCTATGCCACTTTGGGCAAACTGGGTATATTTCAAATCTATGAATTTTTTGCCTATAAAAATGTGCAACGTTGTTGTGAGGACCAAACGTGAAGCATCGGTGAGCAAACAGCAGGTGCTCGGTGGATGGGAGATTTCTCTCCCTCCCCCTCGCAGAGCCTTTCCTGAAACCCTAGCAAATCAGGGCAAGAATGCACAGATCACTCATCATTTCTCCAGCATTTATTGCCAGGGAAGTTCATGCAGCAATTAATTATGTATGACTTCATGATATGTTAGCTACTGTTACTGAAATCTTAAATGACTAACCAACTTCTCAGGCATTTCTGCAACCAGAGAGCATTGCTTCAAATCAAGACCCTTCCCAGCGTCATCTCCCAGGGCCCCAGTAGTGAACCCTGTGTGTGGTTGTTGAGTTACTCTGTCACCCAAGGGTAGTGAGGTGGGCAGGGAGGGTCGGGGACAGGAAGTAGGACATGAGAGCTGCAGCTGCCCTCTTAGAAGCCTCTCAGCCTGTGCCCTGGAGAAATTCTACCACCACAGGCCACATTTCCCACCCACCACCCCGCCTTCCATTTTACCTGTCACTGGGCTCCAGTCGGTGGGGTACTGCAGGGAGAAGGAATGTGCAGGGCATACTAGCAGGATGCAAGCTCACATACCTGGATGAGATAGTGGGAACATAAATTGAGAAGCTCCAACAGCTGTAGGTGACTGCCAGCTGCTAACACATCCTGGATCACGCCTGGCTCCAACAAAATCTGGTTTTTTTTAAATAAAAGAAAACTATCAGTCACTTAAAAATTAACACTTGCTTACTATGCAAATACACTGTATTTAAATTGCTGCTTAACATACTATATCTGAATTAATACTGTTCCTTATTATGGAAGTCAGTTCTTTTTTTTTCTATTCTGATTAATGAGCTGTGGCCCTTATTCTAACAGCTAAGTTCTCATTTCCAATACTCATATCCGGTGTATAAGGCTCCATACTTAACCACTTATTTTTGTAGGAGGATATGAACATTTGCAAAGAACAATAGTCTTCAAATTCAGTTTATGATGAATATAATCTTATAAACACAAAAGAACTGAATTTTAGTTTTTCAAAGTATATTTCAGAATGCTATTCTTCAGTAAATCACAGACAGTATGGTTAACAGGTATTTTAGAGAAATGGGGCTTACAGTTCTCCTTGAAATACGGGACCAGAGGTGGATATTACTTTTTTTTTTTTTTTTTTTTTTT
>NC_041223.1:62593195-62611759 GCF_002837175.3 Physeter macrocephalus
GTCCCCTGCATCGGCAGGCGGACTCCCAACCACTGCGCCACCAGGGAAGCCCACTCCATTTTATTTCTAAGTCCTACAATAGTAAACTTCAACCACAAAGTTTCATTTTTTTTCCTTCTCAATCTCAGATTCTCTAATCCTTTATGTTTCAAATAAAATATGTAGAAATAGTATTTTCAGAATATAAAGGCATCACAGAGAAGCAAAACTTCCCCAATACACTGGTGATACCAATTCTTCTTTTTTTTCTGGTTAGGTCCAACTTTGTGCCTACTGCTGCCAGCCCTTGAGCTGGTGAATAGGGCTGGAGAAAAACACACAACTAAGTTGACGAAATTCACTTTACATGCAAGACTGCCAGGCACAGGAGGCCTTTAGGGCTGCTCCAGCCATCCTAACTCATTTCCCGAGCTCACTGATGCCCAAGGTCTAGTCTCTGGACCAGCATCAGCATCATCACCTGGGAACTCGTGCAAACTGCAAATTCCTGGGCACCTCCCCAGACCTAACTGAATCAGAAACTTTCAGGTGAGGCCCAGCAACTGGTGTTTTTGATGCAGGGAAGCCAGTGCTTCTGATGCAGGGAAGCCTGAAAAACACCGATGGGGTCAGCTCGCTCTCACCCTCTATTTCTTCTCACACGCTCCTCGCTCCTCAAGCCTCCACCTCCTCGTCTCTTTCCTTACTTCAACCTCATGATCTTCCCAAGGCTCCCACCACCAAGTCTACCAACCCACCTACTCACATCTGTACCAGCACATTTTCCTCTCCTCAACACTCCCCTTGTGCACTAGATCCCATCTCCCTCTGCCTGATAGCATCCCCTCTTGCTCCTGTGTCATCATCTGTTCTCTTCTACTGGATGATAACTCCCATCAGCAGACAAATATGCCATTATAGCTCTTATCTGAAGAAATAAAAATTCCCTCCCTTGAACCCACAGATCCGTCCATGCTCCCCTTCATAACAAAGTTCCTCAGGGAAGCTGTCTATAAAATGCTGCTGTCTGCTCTGCACTGCTCTGTATCAAACCCACTCCTGTTGCATTTTGTTTCTAACTGTTCCTCTAAAACTGCTCTCATCGAGGTCACCAGTGACCCCTAAAACCAATAGCCATTTCTCAATATTTAATCTTACTCAAGCCAAAAGCAGTTCGCAAAGCTGACCGCTCCTCTTCTGGAGTGATTTCTTCCCTTCCCTCTAGGACGACGCTCCCTCTCTTGGTTTCTTCTACTTCAATAATGAGTTCCTTTCCATCTCCTTCCCAACCTGTAAGCTTTGGAGATGCCCAGAGCTCAGTCCCCAGATCTCTTCTTTCCTCTCTCTACTTACCCCGTGGATGATATCATGGCTTTAAAGTTATCTACACACTGATTACACTCAAATTTGTTTCTCCAGCCCCAAACTCACCCTTGAACTCTAGACTCTGATATTCAACTGCCCATTCTGTATCACCACTTGGATGTCTAATGGGCAGCTCAAACTCAACGTGCCCCAAACTGATCTCTTCATCCTCTCCACCCATCACCAAACCTGCTCCTACCCCAATCTCACCATTTCAGCAAACAGCAACTCTCAGTTATTTACACTAAAACCCCAGGGTCATTCTTTTTTTTTTTTTTTTTTTTGCCGTCCGCGGGTCTCTCACTGCCGTGGCCTCTCCCGTTGCGGAGCACAGGCTTGGGACGCGCAGGCTCAGCGGCCATGGCTCACGGGCCCAGCCGCTCCGCGGCATGTGGGATCTTCCCGGACCAGGGCACGAACCCGTGTCCCCTGCATCGGCAGGCGGGCTCCCAACAACTGCGCCACCAGGGAAGCCCCCCAGAGTCATTCTTGATTCCTCTTCTTTTCCTCATTCCATCAGCCACTCCTGTTAGCTCTATCTTCAAAACAGTTCCAGAATCCAATCACACTCAGTACCACTTCCATCCTTATCACTCTAGTCCAACTCACTGTCTTCCTAGACTTACTGTAATAGCCTCCTAACTAGTTGAACTACTTTCTCCTTTGCCTCCTCGCACTGTTTTTTAATAACATGAATCAAACGGGTTCTTTAAAAACACAAATGAAATTATGTCACTCTGTTATTCAGAACTCTCCGACTTTTTATCTCATTGGAAAAAAAAAAAAAAAATCCGAAGTCTTCACTATACCATATAAGGTTCTCTGAATACACGGAGCACCTTAGTGTTTACAACTAGCTGTTTTCTCTGCCTGGATCACTCTTCCTCAAGACGTCAGAGAGGCTCACTCTCTCATGTCCTTCAGACCTCTGCCCAGATATCATCTTATCTGAGAGGGCTTCTCTGACCATCCTATGTAAAACAGTACCCCACTGTCCACCACCCCATTCCCAATCTCCTTACTTTGCTTTATTCTTCTTCACAGCACTTAACATCTCTCAACATAGTACATATTTATTTGTCTATGTGATGATTTTCTGTTCCTCTACTCACTAGGATATAAGATCCAGGAGAGTAGGGACTTGGTCCATTTTGTATACCCAGCACTTAGAACAACGATGCCAAACAAAAAGCTTTCACTTAATATTGATGAATTTACCTTATAATAATTTATTGATGAATTAATTTATACCTAGAATGGTTTTTTAATTATTTATTTATTTATATTTATGGTCTCACCGCGCACAGCATGCAGGATCTTAGTTCCCCAACCAGGGATCAAACCTGTACCCCCTCCAATTGGAAGCTCAGAGTCTTAACCACCGGACTGCCAGGGAAGTCCTCTAGATATGTTTTTAAATTCAGAATTAATTTTATTAATTAGCCTAACATGAGAGGAGAGAGGGCAAAGGACTATACATTTTATTTCTGAACTATTAAAGAAGTGAAAAAGCTAATAAGCACGTGTGGCAAAAACACCAACACTCATCTTATTCTGAAAATTCTTCATAGCTCCTTTCCTGTCCAGTCAGAGGGAGAAATCTGAATTTCTCCAACTCCTCACAGAGAGAGGTTTTGACTGACATTCAGGAAATTACTGCAGCTCCCTTCACAGGAGCAAGGATGCAGTGTGTTCTTACAGAAGAGGCATGGCCTAAGGCACAGAACGGGGAAGAGACGGATTAGAAAGGCTAGTCTTAGCCTTTAAATCCTGTCAGTTGCGCTTATTTCACACAACTGGCATTCATGATAACCTCTAAGGCTCGGTAATGCCTAGCACAAAGACAGATATCACAGAGAGACAAGATGAATATTCCATAGCACGTGTAACACGTCCAGCGGGCCAACTGGAGAAACCTCACAAGAGAAACCCATACTGGGATTGTTTTTGTCTTTGTTTCTTGTTTATCGTTCTGTAGTTTTTTTTTCATCTCTCATTACAACATAAGTTTTTCTAAAAGATAAAGGGAGTGGTTTGGGGAAAAAAAAAAAAAAAAAAAAAAGAAAGAAAAACCTACCAGGAAAGCTGGGTCTCACTTACGGAAACAGAACCAGCATTTCCAAGTTCCACTTACACTAGTCTTTTAAATTCAGCTTTGTTGCTCTTTGGTGACTGGCTGTCCTCATGTATTTTTCCAGAGAATTTGTGTTTGGGCAGAAGAACAAAGGTCCAATCTCCTCACGAGGTATAGTCTGGTGAATCTATCTGCTGCCTAGAAGAACTGGGTGAAATGGCCTTTTGTAGAAGGAATGGCTTTCCCCCACGTCAGTTTATGGATGACAACTAAGATCGCTAAGTTTAAGTGCTGCAGAAACGCATACCCATCCACATCCAGTCTGGCACGCACAGCAGAAGGGACAGGAGGATGGATCATTCCAGGACCACCCACAGGAGGGAAGGGTGTCCCCTGACGGTTCAGAGCACAGAGTGATGGAGGAGGAGCTTGACACATCGAGTCACTCATCAGACTGGAGGAGCTTAGCTCAGACAAGCCATCAACAGTGGACAAGGCAAACGTCTGAATAACAAAAGAGATCAAGAAATGCAGGATGCATAAAGCCTAGTGGTCCAGAAAGCAGTGGGGAAGACGAAAACCACTAAAGCCACCCAACTGGGCTGGGCATTGCCTCTCTCCTCAGCGATGCTCCCCTGCCTGGGTGGAAACAGAGGGGGTTTCTTTAGATTGGACAAAGAGGTTCTGATGCAATTTCAGGTGGGGCACGGGCGCCTCTTGTTCATAGGCCATCTGTATGCAGTATGCTCTCACTGCCACCCAGTCACACCTCACCTCCGGGTAACAGAATACAGGGGGCTGAACTTGAAAGAGGAGAGCTGGACAGTACTAGCTGGGGAGGTAACAATCTCATTACATAAGCTTTTCCTGCAGCTGGTGGCACGCTAGGCCAGGTGAACTGAGGAAAGGTCCACAGCGGACCCCTGCCCCAAATGCTGAGACTCTGCACTCATTTTGATCAACTAAGGATAAGAACTGGTCAGTGGCTGGTGACACTGGGTGTGGTGACAAAGTAACAGAGGCAAAAGCCACAACTGCAGTTGAAGGTGGTGGTCTCCAAAGACACCAGTGAGAGTTCCGGCATCAGAATTCAGGCATGAAGGGGTCCACTTGCCCTGCCGCAAGAAGGCACTCTTGAAAACTCAGTCCAAAGGTGTCATCTGGCCACCGATCCAAGCAGGGTTGAATCTGCACAATCTCTAATGAAGGCCTTCCAAACTGGAATGAGACTGGGGCTCCTGGTCCCAGCGACAACCTCAGGCAGGACACGAGGCCAGACACTCATGAAAGAGGAGTGTAGGAGGTGAGGTGAGATTCTGCATAGCCTACGATGAGATGGGCCCTCTCCGCCAGTGCCCAGGCCTCACAGGGCTTGCACTAAGGCAGCACACAGACCCCAGGGCATTCCTGCCTTTCCTTCTTCAGCTCCTTCTCCCAAATCACCAAGCGTCCGTGCATCCTTTTAATTCTGCCTCCTTGTTGCTTTTCGTCTCTTTATTCTCCCTCTCACTTTTACCTTGCTTCTTGGAGTAGCTGCTAGTAGGGACTGTCTTTAATAGCCATGGCAAGTCTCAGTGTGACCTTTTTTCCTGCTTTATGAATAGGTGAGTTGGCATCTTGAAAAAATCTTTGTATCTCAGTTCTTCAGAGTTATCTTCCTCATTTCTTGCTTTAGGAGATGTTTAAATTACTTGCTTCTGGGTTTGTGGATAGAGTAGCCTGAAGGAATCAAACACGTTAAAGCCAAACAAACTATGCATACAGTAACACAAGCACTTTTGAAAGCTCTCATGTAAGTGTAAATTAGATGTGGCCTAAGGCTATTTATAAGAATAAATGAGCACATTTATTCTTCTTTATACTTGTTTCTTTGGGATTTTTTTTTTCTGTGTAACATAGAAAAAATGGCAAATTATCACAATTTTGAACTGATAAATCAAAACAAGTAAACTGAATACAACAGCATAAATAACTTTGTTTTTAATTTTTATTTTTTAATTTTATTATTCTTTTGGCTGCATTGGGTCTTCATTGCTGCGCGTGGGCTCTTCTCTGGTTGCGGTGGGCGGGAGTTACTCTTCGTTGCGGTGTGCAGACTTCTCATTGCAGTGGCTTCTCTTGTTGTGAAGCACGAGCTCTAGGCGCACGGGCTTCAGTAGTTGTGGCTCGCGGGCTCTGGAGCACAGGCTCAGTAGTTGTGGCGCACAGGCTTAGTTGATCCGCGGCATGTGGGGTCTTCCCGGACCAGGGCTCGAACCCACGTCCCCTGCACTGGCGGGAGGATTCTTAACCACTGTGCCACCACGGAAGCCACAAGAGCATAAATAACTTTTATTCAAGACACATAAAACCTTTTGTATAGGTTCTTCAAGAGATTTCTTATAGACCGAATTTGAACCATAAGATCTAGCTATGAGAAATTGCCATCAATTTAGTTTTTTGCTTCAAAGCCATTACACTAAGGATTTTTTAAACCACAAGGTGGCGCCTATGTTTAAAGTAAAAGGATTTTCTAAATTACTCATATACCGCATCTTTATAACAGACACTTTATTTTTAAGAAAAAATAATAATAATTCAAATAAGGATAATAAAGTATATGAATTCTACTTTCTAGATGTATTTATCATTTGGGGAAATGTTCATAAATATTTCTGTTGAAATGCTTGATCCAAGTGACACCGATCAGAATTCTGTAGTTCTCCATAAATCAGGTCCCAATTTATGAATATTAGAAGTTCAAACTTTTTGTCTTTGTATTCAGAAACTCTCATGATGTGGTCCCAACCTAATTTATAAAACTTATTTCCAATTCTGCAACATTATGTTTCCTTTGCTAAAGCCAACAGCCCATTGTTCTCCACATATAGGCAATACCTTTTTCTCTACCTTGAACGCCCTTCTCCTAACTTCTTCAATCTCTATATGTCAAAATCCTACCCATTCCTCAAAATTCAACTCTAAGTCCATTTCCTATATAAAGTGTTGCAAGATTTTCTTTCACCCCAATACGCAATTGGGATTAACCTCCTGGGACTCCAAACCACCAGAGATGTCTAATGAACTAAGCCCATGGGCTCTAGGTCACACCACCTGACTTCAAATCCTGGCTCCTATACTAGCTGGCAGAATGATATTGTGAAAACTACTCAATTATCAGTTGAGTAGTTTCCTCAGTGATACGATTAAGTTATAATATCTATCTCAAAAGATTGTTTTAAGGACTGGGAAAATGCATATGTATTACAACAATTGTGTATGGCTGTGTAAGCAAAATGGCTTAAACAATTTGGAACTTATTTTTCTCACGAAACATGAATTAGGTAGCTTGGAGTGCCAACAAACCAGGCTCCTTGCATTTTCCTACTTGGCCAATCTTAGCCTGTAGTTTCATGGTCACAAAAAGGCTGCCACACCTCCAGGTACTGCATCTGCACTCAAAGCAGAAAGAAAAGAGAGGACAAAGAAACAGAAATAGTATACCAGCTGAGTCTGTCATTATTTATTAGAAAACAACAGGTTTCATATGAACACTACCACACAGACTTCCACTGACATTTCATCTGCCAGGTCTAGGTCATGTGGCTACTCAAAGCGGTAAAAGAACCTGGGAAATTGAGTTTTTAAGGCTAGGTGCACACAAGTTAATAGCAAAAAAAAAAAAGAAAAGCTAGATGCACTATCGTCCCAAATTAAATTGGAGCTCTATATAAAGAAAAAAGAGGAAATGGATTGTGCAGGCAATCAGAGTATACGCCATCATGGCTCTTAGCACAGTATATGTTTATATAAATCTGTAATAAATGTTAACTGTTATCTATTTCTTTTTCATGTGACCAAGTGCTTTTACCCTGAATAAGTTATGTGAGAGTGTTTTATCTTATGTTTTACCTATGAGACTTTGATGGCATGTGGAAGGGTGATGGATTAAATACTTGAGCTGGGTCTCAAGTAGAGAGAGAAGAAAGGAATCAGATGGAATTATTAAGCTGTGGTGTAATTCATACTAAGATAGGGGTGGGCACAAGTTGCTATAGGAACACTTGGCTGGCGATGCCCTATTTCATTGAAACTGTGAAATAATTCTTCGTATGAAAAAACTTGGTCCCCTCATATGAGCAAGCCCCATTTTCTTTTAGCCCCTTCTGCATTAGCATAATTCTGGCATTTCAAAGCTCTAAGATCAATAGTTCTGTCAGACAGTCATTTCCAGCATAGTTTTCTTCAGTGTTTAAATTAACAAAATATTTAACAAAATGTAAAGATGAATTATATATACTTAACATTACTTTAAAATTTTGGCCTAATTACTTGAAAAGGCAGAACAAGTTTTTGACAGTTTCTAACTCTAAGAGAAAAAAGCTGTCCCAGCAATTAAATATGATGAAACATGAAGGTCATTACAGGTTATAAGAAAAGTCAAATTAATTATTAAGACTCACTTTTATAACCAGTGCTCTTTCAAGTGTGATGAACATGGGAGGTTTCATCGCATTAAGCTTTACTAATGAATCTGGGCGTCTCCATACAGAGCTAGTTTCTTACAACGCTAGCATGGGCAAAGAAGAAATAAACATTACTTTAAAATACTGATAGCCGGGGCTTCCCTGGTGGTGCAGTGGTTAAGAATCCACCTGCCAATGCAGGGGACATGGGTTCAAGCCCTGGTCCAGGAAGATCCCACATGCCGCGGAGCAACTAAGCCCGCGTGCCACAACTACTGAGCCTGCACTCTAGAGCCCGCAAGCCACGAGCACTGAGCCCGTGAGCCACAACTACTGAAGCCCACGCGCCTAGAGCCCATACTCTACAAGAGAAGCCAAGACAATGAGAAGCCTGTGCACCGCAACGAAGAGTAGCCCCTGCTCACCGCAACTAAAGAAAGCCCTCTCAGCAATGAAGACCCACCACAGCCAAAAATAAAAAAAAATTAAAATTAAAATAAAAAGATAAAATACTGATATCCAAAGATGGAAGGCCTCCAGAAGAATGAATAGGGCTGATGCCAATGTTCATTTATAGTTGGCTACTACTGTGTCACTGCTGGGTGCTTGAGTAGAGGCAGAAGCAAAGAGCCGAAAGGAATCATTACGCTGTGGTGTAATCCACGCTAAGACAGCGCGGACACAGGATACTGTAGGAGCACTTGGCTAGGGATGCCTCATTTCATTGAAGGAAGCTGTAGAATAATTTTTCACATGAAAAAAATACATCGTTACTATCCAATTCCATGTTCATTTGGAGAATTCCTTGCATTTGCTTTATAAGGAGTGGAGGTAAAAGTATGGCTCTAGGGGCCACTGTAGGAATGTGGGCAAGTCATTGACACGTATGTTTTTAGCATAATCTTATAAAAAAATGAGAGATGACTACTACCTATTTTCTTAAAGTCTTCATAAGGATAAAATGAGATAATCCTGGTAAAATTTTTAGAATAATGCCTGGCATGTTTCACAGGGTAAAAAATTGTAGCTGCTATTGTTATTATTGTTGTTGTTAATTCCATGAAAAAATAAACGTACTTCGCAAATAATGACCCTATGTCTAGTGTTCACAGATTGCCTACTATGTACCAGGTACCATGTGAGGTAATGTCATACATGTTATCTCTCTTTCTTATACTCTTCCCCACTCCTCACTCCTGCAAGGTAAATATTAACCCCACATGGAAAATGAAGAAACTGAAGGCAGAGAAATTCACCCGTTCAAACAGCAAATCTTTTCACAGTGCTACAGTGCTCTAGGCACCTTTCGAGGCACTATGGATATGACCATAAAGAAGACAAGTTTCCTCATCTTATGGTACTTAAGAGTCTAGGTTTTGGCCAACCAGGTAGACTGTGGTGCCATCAACTGACAAGAGGAAAACAAAGGAAGAAACAGGTTTGAAGGGAAGATCAAGAGTTCCACTTTGGGGATATGTTAAGTTTGTGGCTTATTGGATGGCTATTAGTCATCCAAATAGAGATATCAAGTAGACAAAAATATATGAGTCTAGTTGGCAAACTATAAGTAACAGATCAAATTTTCCTTTCACATATTCTTGTGTAGCCTGTGAGCTAAGAATGGTTTAAGATAAAACTTTTACTTGCATTTTTTAAATTTTAATTTTAATTTTTCATTAATAAACTTGATCTCTTAGAGCACTCTTAGGTCCACAACAAATGGAGCAGAAGGTATAGAGTCCCACATACCTCCTTCCCCTACACATGCATAACCTCCCCCATTATCAACGTTCCCCTCCAGAGTAGTACATTTGTTACAATCGGTGAACCTACATTAACACATTATTATCACCTGAAGGCCGCAGTTTACATTAGGGGTTAATCCTGGTGTTGGGTTTGGATGAATGTATAACAACATGTACCCACCATTATAGTAGCATACCGAGTATTCTCACTGCCCTAAAAATCCTCTGTGCTCCGCCTATTCATCCCTTCCTCTCCCAAGCCCCTAACAACCACTGATCTTTTTTACTGTCTCCGTAGTTTTGCTTTTTCCAAGATGTCATATAGTTGGAATCCCAAAGTATGTACCCTTTTCAGGTTGGCTTCTTTCACTTAGTGATATGCATTTAAGGTTCCTCCATGTCTTTTCATGGCTTGTTAGGTCATTTCTTTTTAGTGCTGAATCCTATTCCATTGTTTATCACAGTTTATCCATTTGCCTACTTTGTGTGAATGTTAAGTTTTCAACCCCTTTGGGTAAATACCAAGGAGCATGATTGCTAGATTATATGGTAAGAATATGCTCAGTTTTGTAAGCTGTGTCTTTTGTGAATATTTTCTCCCAATCTCTGGCTTGATTCTCATTCTCTTGATATTGACTTTTGCAGAGCAGTTTTTAATATGAATGAAATTCACCTTATCAATTACTTTTTTCATGAGTCATGCCTCTGGTGTTGGATCTAAAAAGTCATCACCATACCCAAAGTCATCTAAGTGTTCTCATGTTATCTTCTAGAAGCTTTATAGTTTTGCATTTTACATTTAGGTCTGTGATCCCATTTTGAGTTAATTTTTGTTTAGGGTGTAAAGGTCTATGTTTAGACTCATTTTTTTTTTTTTGCATGTGGATGTTCGGCTGTTCCAGCACCATTTGTTGAAAAGACTATTGTGGCCTCTCCCATTGCGGAGCGCAGGCTCCGGACGCGCAGGCTCAGCGGCCATGGCTCACAGGCCCAGCCGCTCCGCGGCACGTGGGATCTTCGCAGACCAGGGCACGAACCCGTGTCCCCTGCATCGGCAGGAGGACTCTCAACCACTGCGCCACCAGGGAAGCCCCGAAAAGACTATCTTTGCTCCATTGCATTGCCTTTGCTCTTTTGTCAAAAATCAGTTGACTATATCTATGTGGGTCTATTTCTGGGCTCTCTATTCTGTTCCATTGATCTATGTGTCTATTCTTTCCAGACAATACCACACTGTCTTGATTACTGTAGCTTTATAGTAACTCTTGAGGTCAGGTAATGTCAGTCCTCCAACTTAGCTCTTCTTCAGTACTGTGTTGGCTCTTCTGGGTCCTTTACCTCTCTCCATAGAACTTTTAGGAACAGTTTGTCAATATCCACAAAATAACTTACTGGGATTATGATTAGGATGGCAGTGAATCTACAGATCAAGTAGGGAAGACTGACATATTGATGTTAACAGTATTGAGTCTTCCTATCCATAAACATGGACTATCTTTCCATTTATTTAGTTCTTTGATTTCTTCTATCAGAGTTTTGTAATTTTCCTCATATAGATCTTGTCCATATTTTGCTAGATTTATTCCTAAGTATTTCATTTTTGGGTGCTAATGTCTAAGAAAGGTTTTAATCTTTTTTTAATAGTTGGGAAAAACCCAAACAATGAATAATATACTGTGATATGTAAAAAAAACATGAAATTCAAATTTCAGTATCCATAATGAAGTTTTATTTGAACATAGCCATGCTCATTCATTTACATATTTGTCTCTGGCTGTTTTCATGCTACAACAGCAGAGTTGAGTAGTTGCAACAGAGCTGTATATGGCCTGCAAAGCCTAAATTATTTACTATCTGACCCTTCACAGAAAAAGTTTGCTGATCCCTAGTCTGGAGTGTAGACAGGGGCTGGCAGTCAACAGCATAAGGCTGTACCATATAACATGGGTCTGGATGACACTATCCAGGAAGCTGGTTAGACTAAACAGGAGGGTCCTGACACCTGAGGAATTCAGAGCCTACAGAGGGAGAAGCAAGCAAAGACATCTGGAAAGGAATGATGGGGAGGGGAGCTGGGGGGCACAGAATAAGAACCCACAGAGTATGGGGTCACAAAAGCCAGGAGAGAAAAGGCTTCAATGGAGAGGCAGGTTGACTGTGTTGAATGCAGCTGAGAGGTCACAAGGATATCATTCAATTGGTTTCGCAATATCTGTGACTGTCAAGGACAGTTTCAGTGGAATGCTGAAGATGGAAGTCTCCAGACTTGATGAGTGGAAAAGTGAGTAAAAATGAGGAAAAGTGAGTAAGTTTATGCAACTCTTTTCATAAGTTCTGCTGTGAAGGAAAGTAGAGGAATATAAATGGTAGCTGAAGAAGAACAGAAGAACAAGAAAAGGATTCTGAAAGAACAATAAAGCATGTTTACATACTGGTGGGAATGTTCCAGTGGAGAAGGAGAAACTGATGCTAGAAGAGACAGAAATGAAGATTCAGGAGTGATGTCTGAGGGGATAAGACGGAGTAGGATCCAGAGCTTAGGTGGAGAGATTAACCTTTGACAAAGCAAGGTTACTTCTTCCAACAAAATAAGTGCACAGAAACTTGGAGGTTTGGAGATCTGATGGTGAAAAGATGAAGATCTTCCTGTCTGCATCTATTTTCTCAGTGGAAGGTGAGTCTCGCTTGCGGTATGTGACCAGAGGTAGGGTAATGAGAGGATAAGGGTTTGAAAAGAGAGAAGAAATGAAAAATTTATCAGGGAGAGGAGGAAAGCAAATTTACTAGGGAAACAAATTAGCACTGCCTGGCTAGGATGCGTATCCATCTGAGATTTGGGAATCATGGATTTGAAGTGATAACAGTAACTTTTCCCAGCAACAACTAGCAGAGTTGATGCTTACAGTGGAATTTAGTCAACAGGTCTCCAAAGCTGCCACAGGCTGGAATCAAGCTTGGTTGCCTCTAAGGTCAGTGGCTATACTCTTTGGGCTGTGCCAAACCATTTCTACCCTGACAGATATATGCTAACACAAGGATGCACGGCTATAATCAGTTTTTCAAGAGCTACATCTATTCAATTACCGTATATCCCTGCAAAGTAAAATGCAGGTAGTACTCTACGAAGTATTACAGCTCAATTACTCTTTCACCTATCTGAACTAGTGTATCTTTTGGAGCACTGAACATCCTCAGATGCTTCACCATGCTCCATACACAAACAATTCAGGCCCCTGGTAATCCACTTCCCATAAATGCAATGGTGTGTTGACCTGGCATTTCTGTTCACTCTTCAAGCCACTGTGAGAAAGCATTCACTGCATGATTTCCATCAATGCAGCCCTAACATCTAGTGAATCCTTAACACATAGTAGGTGCTTATTAACTATTTGATGAATTAATGGATCTCAACTTGAGAACAAACTATAAATGGATGGTTTTTATGAAGTATACAAAGGAGATAAAATATTCACAAATTAACTTAGGACATTCAGTGCCTTTGAATTAGCCCTTCATTTGAATATTAGCATCATTATTCTACTCAAATGGAATATCGACTTGCAGTATAAATCTTCTCAAAAGTTTTGTTTGGCTAGTTATGTTTGTATCTTGAAATTAACCACAAAGGCCATATATTTTTGCTATCAGGTTGTTTTCGTTTAAAAAAAATCTTACATTTAGAACTGTAAAACTCTCATATACTACTACTCCATAGAAATACTAAATGTTTCCAGCAGAGGGCTCAAGAATTCTTTTTTAAGGAAAGAAGTTTCTAAAGTTCATTGCCCAATAGCAGCTCTTGCAAAACTCCTCCAGAAGGCAATCTCACAAAAAATATGTTCTTCCTCTTGATCAAGTAATTCCAGGTCCATGAATTTATTTAAAATAATCCAAATTTTTAAAAAACTGTATTATAATAAGGCAGCATTGTTTATATACTATGCATTTATGGATAAATATACTTTTATCTATTTCCAGAAAGGACATTAAAGTAAATTATAATCACAAAAAATCTATATTAAATTACTCAGGAGATGGGAAAAGGCCAGGAAAAAAAAGAAAGATAACATATAATGTGGAAGTAAGTGAGACTTTGGGTGAATATGGGTTTTCACTTTCATTCTTCTTTATGTTTGTGTAAACATTTGGGTGATTTTTTTCATTTTCAAAAGATGAAAAATAGTAATTTATCTTTATAAAATTTGCATGCTTCTTAATTTTAGTTCTGAAAATAAGGGTGGAAAAACTTTAGGAAACAAGTAGAATGGCTTATTTATGGAACAATTTGGGATTCTGCAGACACTCATTTTCGCAGGCAGAACTAACGGGGTGTAGTTCTTTTCACTTTTTTCATGCCTACAAATAACATTAATGCACCAAAACTTTCAGATAGAGCTACCAAATATTTTTATTCACTTTATTTATTTACATATACTCATTTTCAGAAGGCTCGGAGGCACCAATACAAGCATTTAAAAATTAGGAACATAACTCAAGCAAGGAGAAAATAGGAAACAAAAAGTGATATGAGGTCAGGAGAGGAGATATATTATGTATATATATCCTCATAACTATTAAAAGTGGGCTGCAAATATGGCTCTAAGCTTCCTAGCATCAAACCTATAAAGGAAATGCAGCCTAACAAAAGATGAAAATACTAAAATGAACTCTAGCTTCTCTAGGCCCTGAGATCTAACGGAAATTTTCCTGCAGAAATTAAGACTAACACTGAATGACTTACCTGGTGATACTTTTAATACCGTCGTACATGTATTTTATAAACTTTGCATAAAAAGTAAAAGTTAATAAAGAGATTCTTCAAAATTCAGACATTCACTTTTCTGATTTTCTCCCTTGATACCTTGATCCAGGTATAAGACTTAGAGTAGATGAGCAGTGTTTTTTAATGGAGACAGGACAACCTTCCAGGGAGCAATTTGGAAACGCATGCAGGTATTTTTGGTTGCCCCTGGACGGGGGTCACTACTGGCCTTTGCTGGGCAGTGGCCAGGCAATGTACAGGACAGCCACCAAGCGCAAAGAACTGCCCTAAATCCTGTATATCTGAGTGCCCTGCTGGACATGTACGTAAGTGAAAAACTTGTTTATAAAACTCTAAGTCTAGAATCTAACTGTTTTACATATAAACACAATTTTTTGTTTGTTTTGTGTCAAGATACACTGAATTTTCCAAGAATGCTACCATAGTAGAAACCAAAAGAAGACAACTGTTTTGTTTTGTATGGAATTTTACTAAGAGTTGTTCACTATTTTAGAAAATCACGTCGCCTAGGGCATACCCTTGTGATATCTCAGTTGTCAGCAAAACATCCATGTGTCATTCTGCATCTGTATGCAGCTGTCCCAGCATGATGATTCTACCTATAGCTGTAGACAGGCAACTATTTCATTCTGTCATCTGAAAAGTTCTGCTCCAGCATGTACATACTGAAATACATATGATTTTCATTATACTCTCTTTCCTTCTGTGTGTTCTTTATATATGGTTAAGACATTCTTATTAATGTTTAGAGTAATCTGTGTGGGTAAGTTACATTATTAGGAATTTCATTTCAGGATAGTAAAAGTGGCCTTTTTATATTAAGGCCTGATAGATGAGGTTGAGAACCACCAAGCCAGATGGGCAGACTGCATATCTTCTGGGAACCCACTGTGTGTATAATTTCTCCCAGTGAACTTTTAATGAGAGCTTTCTAGCAAACAGGCTGAGGCTGGAGTGTAATCATTCTCTTTTGCTAAATAAGGGGAAAAGTTCATGTCCTTTAAAAAGCCATCAATAGGCTGACATCCTCTTATGAAAACTAAGGAGCTAATCAAGATTCTCTACTAAATAAACTGTTAACCTCCCTCCACTCAGAGATGATTTGATGGAACACCTAAAGGAAGGGTCAGAATTTCCTTAGGGAATGGTTCTGAGTACAGCCAACCCTTAGAAATTCCAATGATCAAGAAAGAACACAATTGTAATGATGTCTGCTTAGAAATATTCCAAACAGGAGTTGCTGCTCATCCACCATAGCAAAGGAAAAACTCAGATGGACAGGATAAAATAAAAAACGTCTAGCAATGGAACTTTCTGCCAAAACAAAGAGAAACAAATGCACAGAAGTGCAAAATACACCCTGAGTTAGCTTAGTGGGGTGGACTTACTATTTTGAGTTGCTGTATATTATCTGTTTCTACTTTGGAGGACATCAACTAGAAAAGAACTGATTGTTTCTTGCCCCACTTATGACAATAAAACCATTGTCAAGAGCATACTACAGGGAATACTTCTCTTTCAATTTCCTGTCCTGGCAGTAGGGTGGAGGTGGGAGATAGCAAGTGTGGGAAGGAGAGAGGAGGACCCAAGGGCAACAAATCCAGATCATTTAAATGCAGTTTTACAGAACGAAGACAAGGTTAAAACAGAGAGGGGCCACACTCATCCTCGTCATCTAATATTACCTCAGTGTTCTGTACGCGTGAGCTCAAGCACCTTGGCCCACAGTGGGTTCCTCAGCACGGAACTGATGCCAAGAAAGATTATAAATGCTGTAAGCATATTGTTCAAACACATTTTGTTTTCAATAAGTGACTGAGTTTCACAGTGTGCCAAAGGAAAATGTCTGTGCCTGAAATGTGACTATGACTCAAGCAAAATGCTAGGCTGACGCACTGGAGTCTGACTCCATTTTTGATGTGTGACTGCTGACAGCTCTCAAGCCCCACCACGCCCTCCTCCTTGCTTGTCCCGCACCTGGAAGAAAATACAAGAAAGTCTGAGCCCTCTCTCCCCTGATGCTGGTGGAAGCTCAAACCACACAAGCCCCCACCCGCGTGGACAACGCTCCAGCCCCACCCCCTAACCACAATTAACACCAAAGCCGATCAATCGCCCCTAACTGCTCTCTGAAGTCATTTTTGGACCTATTGGGGTCCACCCTTTTATCCCCAGAAAACCTCACTATGTGAGGACTAAACCCTTTCCTATCTTCTTGGTGCACGTGTGGTGTTATCAGTCTCAATATCTGAGTCAAACGTTGGGTGGGTGAGAGGGTCGTTCTGTTTCTGCAGAGTGACTATCAGACAACTAAGAAACCCCAAACTTGCAAGTTATTAAGGAAAAGCCAGGAAACACTTTTTTTAAAAAAATCAAAATATCAGCTTTATTACCAAATGGGAAAGCTGACCGCAGAAGTGTGGCCACGGTTATACTTCCTCACACAGAGACGTTTTAGAGATTGTTATGCTGAGCAGATAGCTTTGTAATGCCTGCAGTACAAACTATACCCTGAGTCCTTTCTGAGCACACAGCACACACAGATTTCATGAGGGAGAACTGGCTGGCACGAGGTACAGATTGTCAGAACTGACCCTGCTTTACAGGTAGGGGGCCTCCCATATGACTTCACTTTGCCTGAATCTCTGTTCTCCATGAGGAACAGACAGGCTTCAGGTCCAGTGACGTTGTTCTTGGGTCCTCAGCTGAGAAAAGTAAGCTTCTAGGGATCAGTCAGGATCTGGACTTTTAAAACCTCACTTCTCAGTTTTTCACAATAAACGTTTAGGTCTCCAACCTGTCCTTAACCAGTTTTGGCCACCAAACCATGTCAAGGATTTATCGTTTTACCTGACATCTGAGATGCCATAAAAATTTCATTTGGCATATGGTTCTTATCTGTCAAGTTTGACACTTTCCAGGAAACGATGCATGGGAACCTGTAACATCTTCACCCCATAACAATAAACAGACATATCTGCTTGCTTGTTTGTTTCAATAATCCACTGATAAAAGAGAAACTCCCTCCAAAGGCAATAATATAGAGTTTCAAAAGATTCAAGAAAGTGAAAACTCACTGATGGAATTCAAACTTTTTCCCTTCGTTTCACTCTTCTCACACCTTCTATGTCAACAATCCAGTTACGGACTCTGGAACAGCTCTGACAAGAATTAACGTAAGAAGAAAATAATCACTTTCTGCACAATTCAAAATATTCTTCCTTGGAATGTGGATTTTAGACTGTGTGCTCTGGAGCCTGGGGCACAGTGCAGGTGCCTCAGGGGCCTCTTACTTGCCAGGCTTCTGTAGGTACTGCCAGTTGAAGAAAGGATTCTGCAGCTAAAATATTTAAACCACTGAATGGTCTTTTTTTTTTTTTGCGGTACGCAGGCCTCTCACTGCTGTGGCCTCTCCCGTTGCGGAGCACAGGCTCCGGAAGCGCAGGCTCAGCGGCCATGGCTCATGGGCCCAGCCGCTCCGCGGCATGTGGGATCTTCCCGGACCGGGGCACGAACCCGTGTCCCCTGCATCGGCAGGCGGACTCTCAACCACTGCGCCACCAGGGAAGCCCCCACTGAATGGTCTTAATGCTGCTCCCAAGAGAAGCATTTAAGAAAAATATCTCCCAGGTTTCTTCCATGTGCTACCATTTAGTTCAACCAGGTTATGTTTATAAGTAAATCTGATGGGGACATTTTCTCATGTAAAGTGAGTGACACATCTATCCCTGAAGGGGTGGGTTTATGAGAAGGTAGTTTCAAGTAAGACTCCTGTGACTCTGCTGCCAGGCCTGATGCTGGTCTCTAGAGAAAAGTATTCTAGTTGTAGAGAATAAATACAGTTTCAATGATCATCAAAATCTAATGCTACAGTGTCTGCCTTACTAGGGCTATAAAAAAAGTCACGTGAACACATTAGGGAATCAAATGAGAATCAGGAGGAAAACCTTTACGATACAAGAGCATGAAAATTAAGGGGCAATTTCTTTTACTTATTTATTTTTTAAATTTAAATTTTATTTTTATTTTTTATACAGCAGGTTCTTATTAGTTATCTATTTTATACATATTAGTGTATATATGTCAATCCCAATCTCCCAATTCATCCCACCCCTCCTTACCCCTCTTGGTGTCCATACGTTTGTTCTCTACATCTGTGTCTCTATTTCTACA
>NC_041223.1:62611796-62656860 GCF_002837175.3 Physeter macrocephalus
CTTTTTGGATTATGGTTTTCTCTGGGTATATGCCCGGTAGTGGGATTGCTGGGTCATATGGTAATTCTATTTTTTAGTTTTTTAAGGAACCTCCATACTGTTGCTCCATAGTGGCTGTATCAACTTACATTCCCACCAACAGTGCAAGAGGGTTCCCTTTTCTCCACACCCTCTCCACCATTTGTTGTTTGTAGATTTTCTGATGATGCCCATTCTAACTGGTGTGAGGTGATACCTCATTGTGGTTTTGAGCTGCATTTCCCTAATAATTAGTGATGCTGAGCAGCTTTTCATGTGCCTCTTGGCCATTTGTATCTCTTCTTTGGAGAAATGTCTATTTAGGTCTTCTGCCCATTTTTGGATTGGGTTGTTTGTTTTTTAAATATTGACCTGCATGAGCTGTATATATATTTTGGAGATTAATCCTTTGTCCGTTGATTCGTTTGCACATATTTTCTCCCATTCTGAGGGCTGTCTTTTCATCTTGCTTCTGGTTTCCTATGCTGTGCAAAAAGCTTTTAAGTTTCATTAGGTCCCATGTGTTTATTTTTGGTTTTATTTCCATTACTCTAGGAGGTGGGTCAAAAAAGATCTTGCTGTGATTTATGTCGAAGAGTGTTCTTCCTATGTTTTCCTCTAAGAGCTTTAGAGTGTCTATCTGGCCTTACATTTAGGTCTTTAATCCATTTTGAGTTTATTTTTGTGTATGGTGTTAGGGAGTGTTCTAATTTCATTCTTTTACATGTAGCTGTCCAGTTTTCCCAGCACCACTTATTGAAGAGATGGTCTTTTCTCCATTGTATATCCTTGCCTCCTTGGTCATAGATTAGTTGACCATAGGTTCTTGGGTTTATCTCTGGGCTCTCTCTCTTGTTCCAGTGATCTATATTTCTGTTTGTGTGCCAGTACCACATTGTCTTGATTACTGTAGTATAGTCTGAAGTCAGGGAGTCTGATTCCTCCAGCTCCATTTTTTTCCCTCAAGATTGCTCTGGCTATTCGGGGTCTTTTGTGTCTCCATACAAATTTTAAGATTGTTTGTTCTAGTTCTGTAAAAAAAATGCCATTGGTAATTTGATAGGGATTGGACTGAATCTGTAGATTGCTTTGGGTGGTATAGTCATTTTCACAATATTGATTCTTCCAATCCAAGAACATGGTATATCTCTCCATCTGTTTGTGTCATTTTTTATTTCTTTCATCAGTGTCTTATAGTTTTCTGAGTACAGGTCTTTTACCTCCTTAGGAGGGTTTATTCCTAGGTAGTTTATTCTTTTTGTTGCAATGGTGAATGGGATTGTTTCCTTAATTTCTCTTTCTGATCTTTCGTCGTTAGTGTATAGGATGCAAGAGGTTTCTGTGCATTAATTTTGTATCCTGCTACTTTACCAAATTCACTGATTACCTCTAGTAGTTTTCTGGTGGCAACTTTAGGATTATCTATGTATAGTATCATGTCATCTGCAAACAGTGAGAGTTTTACTTCTTTCCCAATTTGTATTCCTTTTATTTCTTTTTCTTCTCTGATTGTGTGCCTAGGACTTCCAAAACTATGTTGAATAATAGTGGCGAGAGTGGACATCCTTGTCTTGTTCCTGATCTTAGAGGAAATGCTTTCAGTTTTTCACCATTGAGAATGATTTCACCATTTGCTCTGAGTTTGTCGTATATGGCCTTCATTATGTTGAGGTAGGTTCCCTCTATGCCCACTTTCTGGAGAGTTTTTATCATAAATCAGTGTTGAATTTTGTCGAAAGCTTTTTCTGCATCTATTGAGATGATCATATGGTTTTTCTCCTTCAATTTGTTAATATGGTGTATCACATTGATTGATTTGCATACATTGAAGAATCCTTGCATCCCTGAGATAAATCCCACTTGATCATGGTGTATGATAAGAGGCAATTTCTTTTACTTTTCAATTCCCAATTGCATGAGCAGAGTTATACCTAAAAAAAAAAAGTATTTTTCACTTCACAGAGTATCATACTTTTCCAGATTTCCAAAGACTTCAAAATATTAATAGTTACACAAAATATCCTTGTGAAGACTGTACTAAAGCATTCTCTGCATCAGAGGAAGGTAATTAGGATGTGTGTCCCCACAGAGATGGGTTCCTCCATGATGTTAAGTAACCAAGGGCTAGAGTTATTGGATATGAAGAGAAAAGCAGGGGAACAACAGATACCAAAGAATCCTTTTTATCTGCCCAGATATGATGTAGCTGGTTCATGGCTGACAAGATTTGCAGTACCTGGAGGGGTACTCCTGGGAAATTTCAAAGGAGACTACAAATCTCACTATCGTTTAGTGCATAGTTTCTCTCTTTACTGGGTTTCTGGAATCTCTCCATCAGACTGCAAGGGACAAAACAGGTGGAGAGTTCTCAGGAAAGTAAGAGGAAGCTAGCTGGCTTGAACCCCTTGCTCTACTATATGAAGGCATATAGCACAGTACTTGGCATACAGCCTATCCTCCTTGACATCATGGCAACCAGAGCGCTAAAACAGTGAACTTCATTGTGGTTCTCAGTCCTATTTGCTTTCATTTTGGGTCCTTAGCTACTCAAATTCCTAGAGGCATATCCAAGACCTTTGGGATTGCATGTGTCCTTCCACCTTTTGAGAAGGGCTCTTCTCTCTATGAAAGGGTCTTGGTGTTAAGTGCTCCTCACTCTGGCTGGTTTTCTCAGCAACCCTTGCTGCTCCTGGGTGGCCGACCTCTTGTCTGGTTTGGACAGGGATTCCTCCCCTCAGGCAACATCTCCATTAGAATCCTTTTTCCCCCTTCTTCTTCATGTCTCTTCTACTCAGGACTGGTCTGAAATGCAAATGAATTCCTGGCCAGAGTTGGAAAGCAAGGAGACTGGGGAGGCCATGGTAACAGGGTCCTCTTGCTCACCAGAGTAAGTGAGAGTTGGTTTTCTTAGGTTCACTTTGTCCTTTTCTCCCTGAGGCAGATCTGCCCAGTGACAGTTTACATCATACCCTCTGCTTTGAACCCAGCCCCCAGAGCCAGCCCAGAACAGGGCCTGCAGAGAAGCCTGGCTCCTCTGCCCTCCATGGCCAGTTCCGCCGCGCATGGCTGTGCAAGGTCGCCCACGAGGGCGGCAGTGCGTGCGGGGCTCTGCTCAGGCTGTACCCCAAGCAGTGTGTGCCCACAGGAAGCACACGCCTCTAATTAGTGCGAAGGCAGAATGTGTGTGCTCCTTGATAAGAAAAGTGCATGTATTTTCAGAGGATGTATTAGCATTAGGAGGAAAATTTGATGTTTCTTTAAAATTTCCTGGATGGAATCTGTGACCAATTTTAAGAAGGCTATGCTTTAGAACAGTGTGTAGGAGGAACACACACACACACCTTGTTACACAGTGGCACTCATTCATCACACCTACTCTATACTTCCAACTTCTTTCCCAAGGCAGCAATCACCTTCAGACACTTAAAATACTTAACATTTTATACTATGCTTACTACAACAGACTAAAGGTATAATCAACTGTCAGTAGAAATATCTATAGGTAGATAAATACAATGTTAACTCTGATTTTTACAAATCTACATACATATCAAGGCTAAAGACCATATATCAGCGAATGTCCGCAATAGTAAATAACAATTAAGAAACTGAAGAACTACACTTTTATTCACGTTTCCATATTCTAAACGCTTTGCTTAATGTTAAATTCATTTTCAGAGTAAGAGAAAGCTTTTTTGCATTTCCCAAGTATACCACAATTCCACTTTTTGCCATCATCTATGTTCACGTCTCAAAGGGAAAACAGATCTATTATAGTCATTTTGGTGTTTAAGAAACCAAACTGCCATGGGTGTCGTCCAAGAGAGACTGTATCAACTTCCACTCTGCAGCACAGAATAATCACATACAGAGTACAAGTGCAGCAACTCGGAGCCTTCGTGAACTGAGTGCTGGAAGAGCACCCAGGTTGAGAGAACCATCAAAGAGTTCACTCTCTAAAATGTCCAAACACTTCCCTGCCTCCTTCAATAAAGTATAACAAACATGACTTAACCCCTTCTTAATGACACAGAACATTAAGAAGGGGTTAAGAATAAACAATGCATATGAAATTAAGAGGACTGGGTCTGACTCACTGGGTCGACATGCCCTGGGAGACTGATCTTGGTCATTCACTGCACCTTCCGGGGCTTGTCATCTTTAAGAGAGGATCACCGAATTCCTCAGAGCTGTCTAGAAGATTAGGCTACACAGCACACGTGAAGTGCCTAGGGCAGTGCCCCGGTTCCTGCAGAGGGTGCTCCATGAAATGCCAGCCCACTTCTTCACCCCTCTGTGCACAATCTGAACAGATGAGTTGCTGCTGTATATGCTGCAGGGCTGTCACCCCTGTGTGGAGGCACATGTCAAAAGTGAGTCACGGGGCAGAATAAATGCAACTCTACGTCTTGCCCTAGAGCTTTTTTTTAAGCACTTACATTGGATATGTGTGTGTGTGTGTGTGTGAGTGTGTATGTGTGTATCATTAAGAGCAGCTTTATTCATAATCACCAAAAACTGGAAGCAACCAAGATGCCCTTCATATATCCACACAATAGAATGGTACTCAGCAATAAAAATGATCTATCAAGTCACAAAAGACATGGAGGAACCTTAAATGCATATTGCTAAGTAAAAGAAGCCAGAAAAAGTCTCCATACTACATGATTCCAAGTATATGACATTTTGAAAAACGTAAAACTATAGAGACAGTAAAAAGATCAGTTAACGGTTGTCAAGGGGAGAGGGGGAGAGATGAACAGGTGAGGCAAAGGGGACTTTCAGGGTAAGGAAACATATATATAAATTTATATATATATATATGTTTACATATACAGACGTTTATACATATAGACATGTAAACTTAGCCATTGTGAAAGAAACCACAAAACAATCAAGGCCAACAATAAGGCAGCCACTTATATTCGAGCGTGTGTTTTACCTCAGCGCTCACAGCAATTTTTGTGCTCTTTTGTTTACCAGTGATTTAAACACGCTTTGCAGTCTATAGCCTCTAAGCTTAAACCATTTCGTTGTTAATGCATCCAAGTACGGAAACTACTTATTTGGGTAGCTTTATCAAAAAACAATATTTACTATTGCATCCCCATTGCACACCAGTGAAGTATGAGCTATGGGTTATCAATCGTACTTCAGAGATGGGCAAATGCAGGTATAGCTGTAATTCAGGTGTGAAGAAAGAAATATACACTAGACACAATTTGTAGCTGATGTCTTTCTTTACATCTATAAACCAAAAAGCGTACAACCCATTATTCACCCACCTCACTAGGAATATGTTCTGGCAACTCTGTGAACAAGAACTGTCTGCCTGAATTTCCTAAGGCATGATGTTTGGTTGGGCTGACCCTGAATTTGTGATCTCTCTCCCTTCTGTTTTCCTTTGTACCTGCTACTTGATGGATGACTTTTTCCTTTCTATCACTATTTTCATTTCAGCTGCCAGCGTTGCCTCAGTTATTCTATGAAACATATCTCAAACTCTACCAGCTATAGAAAAGAGAATGGATAATATCATACACCTTAATAAGCCTCTAAAGAAAAAAAAAATAGTAAAAAGGTGAACTCCCAACATTCTTCAAGACCCAAATACCACGTTCTCTGTGAAGATTTGCACTGATCGCCCCAGTTAACCACACCCTCCTTTTTGTTCCCACTATGTCTTATATTCTGCTTCTATTATACCTCCCATCACAGTGAGGACACGGAATTACGTATATAACTCTCTCTCCCACCAGGATGTGAGCCTGCCAAGAGAAGAAACCCTTATTTTAGCCCAGCAGACACTGAACATAAGTTGGATGAAATGGAATTAAAGAACCAAACTCTATAAAAGAAGATAAACCTCTAGTCGGTATCTGGTCTGATGTAGTTGAGTAGTTTTCAAATGAAAACAGCGGGTGAGGAGGGCGGGCAAAATGGGTGAAGGGTGAAGTTATTTATATTATAACTGAAAGGTACAAACTTTCGGTTATAAGATAAATAAGTCCTGGGGATGTAATGTATAGCGTGGCAACTATAGTTAACAATACCGTATTGTATTTTTGAAAGGCGCTAAGACAGTAGATTTTAAAAGTCCTCATGACAAAGAAAATTTGTAACTATATGTGGTGATGGATGTTAACTTATTATAGTAATCATTTTGCAATATATACATATTTCAAATCACTGTGTTGTACACCTAAAACTAACAGAACGTTACATGTCAATTATAGTTCAGTTAAAAAATAATTCTAAAAGGAAGGGTTCTGTGCATTCTAATAATTGTTGCATTAACATGACACTAGATAAGAACCGTGAAGCTTCAGATTTGGATTTATATTGTCTTTATGAAGTTTTGTTTTGATTTGCTACGATAGTCATGCACTGACATGGCTTTTGTGTTCTACCAGTTGTCACTATTATTCTTCCATTTAAAAAAAGAAAGAAAACGAATGTTCTCTGAAGATTCCCGTAAATCCTATAACAATTTAATGATGAGCAACTTTGGCTTTTAAACCATCACATTCTAATCTATTACTTGAGGCCCTGATCCTGAAATGTATGTAGAGGACAGGGTGTCAAGATGCTAGACAGAGCTCTTTACGGCTTTAGATTGTTTTTTTGGGGGGGGCGGGGAGGGGAGTGTTCTTGTTTTTAAGCCAGCAAAGCCATGATTGAGTCACTGAGCTTCAGCGATGACAATGAGAATTCAAGTTATCTTCCAAACTCCTTCCCATATAATAATTCTTCAGGATATTTTAAAATTACACCAGCAAGCAACTGAGCTAAGATTAAAATATTTAAGATCAAATTATTTTACTTACCTTTCCATTATTTTAGTTGTAACCTTAAGTAGATGTAAAACTCTTTTTAACCTCAAAGTGAATAACAAGAAAAATACCTAAATCTCATGAATAATCTCCTCTGTTTAGGTGCAGTTAAAATGTTAAGCCTCTCAGATGACGTATGGTACCATACCTGTCCTGTGTATGCAAATTCCAGAGCTTGCTTTAAGCCGAGGCTGGTCACACCGTGTAAATTCACCTCGTCGGCACCACTTTCCACCATACAAAGACTGAACATGGCCTGAGATGGAAGAGAAAGGAAGACAGTTATGGGACTTAAAATGCAAGAGAACAAGACAAAGTCCTAGAGAAGCTAGGAAAGAAAAAAGTTTTACAAGTTAAAGACTGATTTTGGTTTTTGAAATGCTTCTGCAAAACTTCCTTCACACAAGCCACTGCAAATCACTTTGCTGTCCAAATAGTTACAGTAACACACAGATGGCTCTGCACACCTCACACACAGAGTGGCGCTGAATCCCACAGCTGTTCTCTGGGGTGACTTGTGTTTAGGCTCTCTCCCTGAACTCATTCTCTCGATCCCGGCGTCCCACAGCTAACCTGATATGGGTAGCAGTCCCGAACATTCTTACCATAAGACATGGAAAGTAGTGCCTTGTCTCCTGACTTCTCTGCCCTTTTTTCTGCCGCACCTCAATGACGCATCTCATTCCTCTCATCTGCCATAGATCGCACCCTCTATTCCAGTGGTTCTCAAAGTGTGGCCCCTGGGTCAGAAACATCAGCATCTCCTGGGAACTCCTTAGACTACAGATTTATGGAGCTCCAGCCCAGACCTACAGGATCAGAAATTCAGAGTGGGACCCAGCAATCTGGGTTGTAATGGGCCATCCAAGAGACTCCGATGCTTACCTGAATTTGAGAACCACTGTCTAAGTTATTCAGTGAAAATCAATTTGCCTCCAAACCAATTCTCCAAATGGCCAACTTACTGAAAATCAGTTTGTCAAATGAAAACTTTGAAATTTAAAAAATGCAGGAATTCCCTGGTGGTCCAGTGGTTAGGACTCCATGCTTTCACTGCTGAGGGTGTGGGTTAAATCCCTGGTCAGGGAACTAAGATCCTGCAAGCCATGCAGTGTAGCCAAAAATAAATAAATAAAATAAAATGAAATAAAATTTTAAAAATGAAAACTTACCAAGTTAAACAAATGCATGGGCTCCCCCCCCCCAAAAAAAAAGAAACCACACTAATTTGTACACCTTTAACAAGTTTGACTTAACAGGTAATAGAGATAATATTCAATTTTGGGTCACTCATTATGAAATACACTATTTAGGAAAGAGTACATCTATGTAGTGAAGAATTAACCTTACCCAAAGGGAGGTCTGGCCTTTGCTTTTGGTTTCTGGAAGGTAATCTAGGCCTTTGGAATATCCTGCCTGATAGGAGCATCCCTGTTTCCTGAGGCTTTGGCCACTGACAGTGGCCAAACGACATGATTTATGACAGGAGCTTTGGTCCACACTGTATCAGCTGTGACCTAGTGGGAAGCAGCCGCATAGCACAGGGAGATCAGCTCGGTGCTTTGTGACCACCTAGAGGGGTGGGATAGGGAGGGTGGGAGGGAGGGAGACGCAAGAGGGAAGAGATATGGGGGTATATGTATATGTATAACTGATTCACTTTGTTATAAAGCAGAAACTAACACACCATTGTAAAGCAATTGTACTCCAATAAAGATGTTTAAACAAAAAATAGAGGGACAAGAGACTCAAGGTATTAGTCTGACCTCCAAGAGAGGCTGGAGATGAAAGGTCAGCCACACAGGCAGTCTGTGACTGAGCACCAATAAAAACTCTGGACACCGAAAACTTGAGTGAGTTTCCCTGCTTGGCAGTCCTCTGTGCTTACTGTCACAGAGCATGGTCAGGAGGGGGTAACGCAATGACTCCACAGGGGGAAGAGGGCCAGAAGCTCCCTATTTGGTCCCCTTCTGGACTCTGCCCTCTGTGTCTCTTCCCTTGGCTGATTCTGATCTGTATCCTTTCCCTGTAATAAGCCATATCTGTGAGCACACAAGCTTTCAGCGAGTAACGTGAGTCTTTCTAGCGAATTACCGAACATGAGAGTAGTTTTAGGAATCTCAAACTTGCAATTGCTGTCAGGAATAAGAGAAGTCTTGGGATTGTCTCTTCCGATTTTGCAGTTTGGCTAACTTCTTAGAACTAAAACAAAAATCAAATCGAACAAACAAACCCTCACTGTTCTATGTGATAGTAGTTAAGTTCATACCAAATCTTTTTAATTTTAAAAAGTCATTTTTTTGTTTTGCCAATGGATTAATATTCATCTTCTAGCAATTTTTTATTCTGATAAATTCATTTTTGATTCTCAATATTCTTTACTTTTTTTTTTTTTTTTTTTTTTTTTTGTGGTATGCGGGCCTCTCACCTGTTGTGGCCTCTCCCATTGCGGAGCGCAGGCTCCGGACACGCAGGCTCAGCGGCCATGGCTCACGGGCCCAGCCGCTCCGCGGCATGTGGGATCTTCCCGGACCGGGGCACGAACCCGTGCACCCTGCATCGGCAGGCGGACTCTCAACCCCCGCGCCACCAGGGAAGCCCTACATTTTAAATTAATATGTATGGGACAAGTGGTTTTAACTGATGGTCCATTATTCTTTCTGGAGGTCCTCATTTCTATCTCACACAGTAGAGCTGTAAGTTTCATGATGAATAAGATTGTCTTTGATAACTTCTAGTTAACCTTTTAACTGTTAGAAATACACAATTTGAGAAATTTTGTAAAGAATATTTTAAATGCTTATAATTTGAGAATCTAAAAAATAACATTCAAAGTATCCTACAGACATTGGGAGTATGTAACATGTAACATATGCAATTATATTTGCTATATTAAATAGCAGACATTCAGAATATATTTAATTCAAAAATTCACTTTATCATGAATAACTGAAATCTAACATTCCTTTAGAAGCTGTTAAAGGTGAATGGCCAATATGGTAAATTTGACAACTTGGTTAGTGAGTTGATCTGACTTCCCACTGATGCCATTGGCAGTTAAGGTTAAGAACACTAGACTCGAAGTTACATAATCCTTGGTTTAGTGAAGTACAGTGATTAGAAGCAAACATGTAACCAAACAATTCTGAGTTTGAACACTGCCAAGTCACTAGGAAAAATACATACCTTTTCTGCGATTCAGTTTTCTTATCTGAAAAATGGGGCTAAAGATTGTACCCACTTCATGACCTTTTGGACGATTATATAAGAGTACATATAAAGTACTGAATACAGTGCCTGATACATGGCAAGCTCTTAGGAAAATTTATATTTTATGATAACAATGAAATAGAATGAAGTTTCTCTTATGCATTCTCTGGTTAAAAGGATTGACATATCAGAAGTATCGGTTCTGAGTTTTTTTAACATCTTTATTGGAGTATAATTGTTTTACAATGGTGTGTTAGTTTCTGCTTTACAACAAAGTGAATCAGTTATACATATACATATGTTCCCATATCTCTTCCCTCTTGCGTCTCCCTCCCACCCTCCCTATCCCACCCCTTTAGGCCCTCTACGTGGTCACAAACCACCTAGCTGATCTCCCTGTGCTACGCGGCTGCTTCCCACTAGCTATCCACTTTACGCTTGGTAGTGTATATATGCCCATGCCACTCTCTCACCCGGTTCTGAGTTTTGTTGATTTGTTTTTGCTTTGTTTTGTTTTTTAAATCAAGTATGGCTATAGATAAAAAATGCTAATAGGAAATTGACTTAATGTTAAGTGGATTCTGCTTATGCATTTGTAGAAGATCTGAAATTTCAACATTAAAAAGCACAGGTTACAATAAAAAACTTTCAATCTAACTCTAAATTTGATTCTAGATTTCGTATAGCTGCTTTTAAAAGAAACTGAAAGAAATTTCAGCTGTTTTCAGTGTCCATTTTTTATTATATGAGTGTTTAAGTTTTTAATATTCCCCACATTAATGTTTTTTCAGGTCTTCCAAGTTGTAATTGCACCTGATATGGTAACCAGCTGCTCTCCATCAACCCATATACAGAGCAGGACAGAAATGATTCAAACTGCAAAAAAATTATGAGTTAATGAAGTGGAAAAAGTTCCTGAGAGCAAAGGTTAAATAAGAGAACACGCGACCAAGGGAGTTTTTTGAATCTGCTTTCGTAAGGGTCTTTTGGGATTGACATGTACACACTACTATATTTAAAACAGATAACCAACAAGGACCTACTGTACAGCACAGGGAACTCTGCTCAATATTCTGTAATAATATAAATGGGAAAAGAATTTGAAAAAGAATATATATATATATATATATATATATATAATTGAATCACTTTGCTGTACACCTGAAACCAACACAACATTGAAAATCAACTAAGGTCCAATATAAAATAAAATTTTTTTTAAAAAGCAACTATGGCAAAACTGGCATAGAACAGGTATCTGTCCTCAACCAGAGACTTTACTGAACTTGAAACCTGGCTTAGTAGAGTTGGGGAAAGAATATAACCCCTTAAAAAATGTACATACATATTTGTACATGTTTGTATAAGCAACAAAACAACACCAAATTGGTCACTGTGGTTATATTATAGAGTATGAACTGCAGATGATAGGAAGAGACTATTATTTTACTCCATTTACATATAGTATTATTTGGATCATTACCATGAACATGTGTTACCTGTGTATTTCTAACACCAGTCTTTTGAAACTTTGTTTTATTTTTAATGTTCAGGGTTGTACAGGAAGACACATATGATTCAAATCTTGGTTCTATAACCTACTTTGTCATGTGGGCAACTTACCCTGAACATGTGACCTTTGGCTAATTTGTTAACTTCTCTGAACCTCAGGCCCTTTACCTGTACATGGGGATCATACCAACCTCACAGGGTTGTCTTGAGGTTTAGATACAATTATGCTTAATGTCAAGCATAATACCTGGTACATAGAAGGTGTCTGATAAACAGAAATTCTTATTCTAATAATCCAGGCTGATTGTCCTACTCTCTCATGCCTCCCTTTGATCCCAACTGGAATGAGAGCTAAGAAACAAACCCCCCTACCGCCACCACCCTCTGACCAAATCCATTCCTTTCTAAGACTTTCCTATTGACGATTTTCACTCAAAATTCCTATGTCTGGCTGCAGGACTTCACATTCACCACATACTCCTACACCCTACTTTAAGGACTGATGCCATCAGAGAAACCATCACCCCTATTTCTAAAAACACCTAACTTCCATTCTGATATCATATCATAGAGTCTTAGAAATTTAATGTTACAAATTTAACATATAATTTTTAAAAATTAGAAAAACTGGTTAATTAAAAGATAAAAAGGGAGCTATTAAATCAAGGTCAATGTCTTTTAAGTTTAATAAACTTAGAAGGTACCTCAATTAGGAAAAGCCTCATTGGATACCACCAAAGTGAGGAAGAACCCCAGCCATTTGACACGGCGAAACACCAGCTGCCTAGGCTGCCTAAGCTTGTGAAACAATGTCTGGAGACCTGCTAGAGACCATGGGGAAGGACAGAGACTCCTTTGGTAGCAGAAAAGGTGGTAAGACCAAGAGTGCTATCTTTTAGCATCAAACTTATTGAAAAGGTAAACTGTAATATGCATGAAAGTGAGTACCATATTCATCTTCTTCACCATGGAGCCCCTAGACACTAGCACTGCATGCATGCAACAAATACAGGTCAATGAATGAATGAATGAACTGAGAAACTCTTTAAAAATTCAGCTGCAATGTACAAATCCAGCTGTTGTACATTGTCATAAACAAAAATAATTCTACATAAGAAAGAATTTTCTGGATATAAGGTGTTTTAGACACTGGCATTAAAAAGTAATGAAAGTTAAGCAGACAGAATATCTACCAAATGAGTTCAAAGCTAGACATTTAGAAAAAAGTAAGAACGTATGGCAATGTCCTCTATTAAGCCACAACATTCTGCCAAAGCATGGGAGGGTTCTGCTTAGAAATAGGAAAACACTGCAGAGACTCTTTCTTGGTTCACACTGTTTTGTCTTTGGGAGAGCCTCGGCCAGGCTGAGATTTACAGTCATCACAGCTTACTTTTGGCTGATAATGTGCTGCAACCACCACAAATCTTTCTAATGGAAAACCCAGTTTGTGAGGATGCAATCCACTTTAAGTGCCTACCACAGAGGGAGTTGTGGATTTATAGTGTCATTCCTCCTGTACTTCATACAGAAATGACACAAATTGAGTCCTAAAATCACAGTACATGAATTAAGTTTCCTTGGGTCACATTAGTTGTCATGCAGTCATAAGATGAGCTACAACCAATTTTAGGTTGGTGTATTATGCCACAAAACTGACCGATGGCAATTCTACTACAACCTCCAAGGTAAGTAGAATGATGGATGATAGACTTTGTGAAGCACTTAAAGTTGGTGAAATATGATCTTTTTTACCTGGTAGACTACACGTAGCTTTGGAGTTGCACTGGATATGGGCAAGATGTGCTGTGAATCTGCATTTGATTAGGAACACAAATGATTTTACAGATAAAATAACTGGATTGTTTGGGGGCACTTTCAACCCTTATCTTTTATGAGAGAGATAAGTAAAAGTAAACAAACATGTTTTAGGAAGTTATTGAAAAGAGCAACTTGCAATGATTGTGGCAGATCCAGCCTGATCCCCTATGCCTTTTATATGTTATATAATTAGTGGTGTTTACAATGGCCATGAGGCATTACAGAGATATAAGCTAACCTCTGAGTCAACAAAGATTACATTTTGCTCAATTTAGTGTTAATGGTGATTATGCTTTATTGCATTTTGGTTATACCTCACATATAAAATAGGCAGTAAATATCAGTTAATGAGACTGTTCAGTTAACCACAATAGCCCATTTCCCTGACATTAAGGAGAAAAGGGTCCTGACCACAGTTGAACTGGACTATTTACCTTTTTTATCTCACAAATGCAAAAGCAATCCAATCCATTTGAGGCGCTTAATGGCCTGGAAGAGTGGGGATGCTTGATTGAAGGGTATTTTTCCCCTATACATTTATAGCTGTTTTAATTCTCCCTCAAACAATATAGTAATACTCTCAGAGAATAAAATGTCAGGATGAAAGGAAAACAGTAAAGTTATATTACTATAAATATAATTAGGCATAAAAATTAGTATTTCTGAAATATCAGTTTCCCCTCACCTTAACCATATAAAGAAAAATCTACCTTATATGCTAAAAACTGTGATACATTTTGTTTTTCCCAACATCTTCAAATACGTAGCCTGTTTATTCAAAGACTCTAACTGTATTTCACAGCTTCGCTCTTGGCACAGTTACTTCTTAAATTTAACTGCATAGTGATAATGAGCCCTTCAAAACCAGCATGATTATGGCCTATCCTATTTCTCCTTAGAATTCTCCTCCTCCTAGATGTGGCCATATTTCAAACTACTTAGGTCTTCTGGGGGAGTATGGAATGGAATGGAAAAAGGACACAAATCAAGTTGTTCTTTTCTTAGCTAAAGGGACAGGACGTATGAAGGCCAGAAACTGCTGCCCAGCATGAAATCAGGTTATCCACATACGGTATTTATCTTTATCACCTGTTAGGTACTCTGGAAAATGACACCCACACATCTGGTTTTAGCGTTGGGTCACCCTCTCAGATCCCTCATTCCTCTGGTGCTTCTCTTACTTTCTAGTCTATAGTTATATCCCATGGGTATGGGATTTCAATACTTCACTACCCACCATGTAAAGAAATCCATGATTTTATCTTTAAATATCTTTCAGATATTTAGGGATAGCACTTTTATTTTTCCTTATTGAATATACTTGATAAGCTATTTTTGGATGAATCTTTCCTATGTAGAGACCTTTTGGGCTATCCTCATATGGCAGCCAGTGGCACTATCTTGCCTTTCAAAATCTACTAAGGGCACACGACTAAGACCAAACCTGGACTTCCTGCATTTTGACAGCTGTCCTAAGGCAGAATTTGGGGTCCGCGTGAAGGAGTGACCAAGCAGATGTGATACAGATTCTACAGAGTGAAGTAAGTCAGAAAGAGAAAAACAAATATCGTATATTAACGCATATACGTGGAATCTAGAAAAATGGTACAGATGAACTGGTTTGCAAGGAAGAAACAGAGACACATATGTATATGGACACCAAGGGGGGAAAGCTGGGGGGAGCTGGTGGAATGAATTGGGAGATTGGGATTGACATATATACACTAATATGTATAAAATAGATAACTAGTAAGAACTTGCTGTATAAAAAATAAATTAAAAATAATAAAATAAACAAAATACGATAGGCGATCAGGGAGAATTCTCTAAGACACAGAAGAGGCACTTACACGGCTTATCAGAGCTGCACAGGGTGTGTTTTAAGTATCATGAGTAAAACTCTAGCTTTTTTTCTGTAAGTGGAATTTTAAAACTGGAAGGTACTTTAGAGATAACTGACCCTTCGCTGCTCAGAGTGTGGTCCCTGGGTCAACAGCATTGGCATCACCAGGGAACTTATTAGAAATGCAGAATTTCATGTCCACCCACACCTACTGGATGGGAAGCTGCATTTTAACACGAGCCCCTGGTGACCCACATGAACGTCAGAGTCTGAGAGGCATGGCTGCAGTCAGTCCTCCACCCCTGCAACACTCCTTGCCTATCTGAATATTTGAAGTGATGAGACACCCAATACTTCACTGGAGAATGCAAAGTATTAACAATGCTTTTAGAACATTGAATCACTCTCCGGATAACTTTCTCTTCTTGGTCCTAGTAGAAGGTCAATAAATCCACTCTCTTTTCTGCTTAACAGTCTTTCCAACATGCGATAACAGCTCTTAAGTCTCCCTATTGGAAAGAGCATCTACTCCAAATTCTCTGAGTCATAAAATGTTAGCACTCAAAGCCAATGCTAGAAATCCTGCAGTCCAGGCAGGAGACCTGAGTCCAAATCCCAGCAAGCGAGGACTGATCTCCAGATTCATGGGGAAAGGAGCGGAGGTTACAGCTTAAAGAAAGATCCACAGTCCCAAGAATAAGGCCTTTAAAAGAGTAAATCATCCCATGTTCTTAGGTGGTGGCAGTGGTAGGAGCCTTCAGACAAATCCATCATGTCACCTTCCTTTTCCTCACTACTTTGGTTGACTTTCTCTGGTCCATCTCCTTATATTTTCCTGAAGAGGAACTTCATGTGGCCACCTCAGAGTTGCTACTGACACAAATCCCTCAGACTCATTCCCATGGAATCAAAAGTAAAAGCTTTTAAGGATTTTCAATTTGCCATAAAGAATGTCAAGGCAACCCAATCAAAAATTGGGCAGAAGACATGAATAGACATTTCTCCAAAGAATACATACAGATGGCTACAGGCACACGAAAAGATGTTCAACATTGCTAATTATTAGAGAAATGCAAATTAAAACAACGAGCTATCCCCTCACACCTACCAGAATGGCTATCAACAAAAAGTCTACAAACAACAAATGTTGGTGAGGACATGGAGAAAAGGGAACCCTTGTGCACTGTTGATGAGAATGTAAACTGGTGCAGACACTATGGAAAACAGTATGGAGTTTCCTCAAAAAACTAAAAATAGAACTACCACATGATCCAGGAATTCCATTCCTGGATATATATCTGGAAAAAATGAAAACACTAATTCGAAAAGATACATGCACCCCAATGTTCACAGCAGCACTAGGTACAATAGTCAAGACATGGAAGCAACCCAAGTGCCCATCAAAAGACAACTGGATTAAGAAGATGTGGTATATATATATACAATGCAATATTACTCAGCCATTGAAAAGAATGAAATACTGCCATTTGTAGCAACACGGATGAACCTAGAGAGTATTATGCTTCGTGAAATAAGTCAGTCAGAGAAAGAAAAATACTGTATGATATCACTTATATGTGGAATCTAAAAAATAATACAAATGAATGTATATGTAAAACAGACTCACAGATATAGAAAACAAACTGGTGGTTACCAAAGGGGAGAGAGAAGGGGAAAGAGACAAATTAGGGGTATGGGATTAACAGATACAAACTGCTATATATAAAATAGATAAGCAACTATACTGTATAGCACCGGGAATTATAGCCATTATCTTGTAATAACCTATAATGGAGTAAAATCTGCAAAAATACTGTATCACTATGCTGTATACCTGAAACTAACATAATACTGTAAATCAACTACTTCAATTTAAAAAAAAAAGAATGCCAAGGTAGTTCCTTGCCTGCCCAGTCTGCTATTGGCAGGGCTGTGGAGGCCACATCCAGCGTCAAGTGAGAATGGTCAGGATCTAGTTATTGTGTCTGTCATAGGTATAAAAAGGGAGAAGCAGTAGATGTGCCAGCCCTGCATCATAAAGTATGCATATGTACAAGCACTAAAACACACTATTTCTGTCCTAATATTCATAACATCATCATAGAAAACTCTTTACCTCTTTTCTATAGAGAACTTTTTGGAAAAATGTTGACGATAATAGTGTGAAAACACCTCAACTGCCACTTATTATTCTACTCTTTAAAAACTCAATGTAAGTTAATGATCGCTCTTAAAATTTGAACTGCAAATTTCAACAGTTCCTCTTTTATTTTTAACATTCTCCCTTTTTTCTTCAACATGCTAACATAAAATAAGATGTGTAAGACTATAAACACAGGCACCCAGTCCAGCTGTGCCATCTCTTTTCAGTCTTTCATTTTATTCATCACTTTGGTTTGACAGCTGCGAGTCAGGCAATACACATTGGAGCCACTCGCCCCCTGTTAGGCGTTCACACACAGGAGGGCAAGAAGCCCGGCTATCACATGGTTTCCTCTAACTCCATTAGTTGCTAAGCAACCACTTCACTTGAACCTTCCTGATCCAAGGCAGAACAGGCCAGTTTAATATGAAGTGTTCAGGTCATCCCATATGCTCACGTTCACTCCTTCTGCACACACATCTGACGCTTTGTCCATGCAGTCTACATGCAAACTCTCTACATCTTACAAAATGGGGAAAAAAAGAGTTTAAGAATAATCCACAAGAGCTGAAATACCTTTCAAAAGTAAATAGATGAAGAACTTCTTTTAATCCTATGAAAATGTATATATGCATAGATATGTAATTTTTAAAGTGATATGAATGATTTGATACGAAAATCTCTCATATGACTTTAGAGTCACATCTCTCTAAATGAGAAGAATACTGGTAATTCAATCCTTCAGGAATCCAGGCATGCAAGCCCAAAACCCATCAACATCAGAGGAGCTAATTCAAAGCAATTGATTCAACAAGCAGCTGGATCATCCCAGAGTGGACAACTCATTTTGAATCAGTTTTTTATAACAATGATAAACAGAAACGGCATATCTATATATTCCAATAATTTTTTACAATGATTCATCAGATTCACATGATCAGCTACTATGTCCCTCTTTTATAAAACATCCGTCTTTGCTCAATACTCAATCTCCAAAGGTTTAAAATTTTCATCAGCTTCATTATCTTTCAAACATGTGTTCTTGTTCTTTCCGAGGAAACTAAGGTTGACTGTATTACTGTGATTAAATAAGCATTAGTGAAATTGTGATTTTACATAAAGCAGCATGAAAGTCATAATTTAAAAGTCAAAAGTCATAATTTAAACTTTTAAAGCATAAAAAAGATATGGCAGAAAAAGCGAAAAAAATCTTTCAACACAAACTTAAATACATATAAAGAGCTTAGCACAATGACTGCAGAGAGTAAATGATAAAAAATTAGCTATTATTATTACAAGAATTTATCTAGCTTCATAGTATTTATATTCAGTAGAAGTGAACCAGTTTAAATAAAGGAAAAGAATGCAGATCAGCGTTCACCAGTCTCCATTCACTATAATGAACACAGTGCACTAACAGCACAATAATGAAATTAATAGTTACCTAATCTGAAATGTTAATGATTTCTCTGGCATTGATGCAAATCATTTTAAGGGGGGATGTGACAAAGATTGTTTAGAGGCTCTCAGTTTTCTATTTAAAAAGGAAATAACATTTGATCACCACCACTATTAACTGGTACTTCACCTTGAATTGACAAAGGGAATACTATTTATAATGAATGTGTTCAGTTTCAAAAGGAAATTATGAATCCATTTTAATTTAAAAAACAAAACAAAACCCCACACACATACTCCTATCCCACAGTATATCTAAAATCAGCCTTCTCCTAGTTATTCAACAACTACAGCTTCTATAACAGACAGATGTGTAGCTGTTCATTGTCAGCCAGGCAATTAATGCTTATTGAACATCCACCGGCTGGGCTGTGAGGCTCCGTAACACACTGTCCATAAAATGTCAGATTGACTGCTTAATCTGGCTTTGCTGAATGTCAAGGCCATCGTTAAAGATGCTATTTTTTTCTGGCTCAATTTAAAAGCTAGTTCAAGAGGCCTCTTCTTGGTTGATATTAACTAAATGACTAATCAGCAGATACAGGTTGCAGAATGCCAACATCTACTCACAGATAACACATGATTATCACTTAGGTGAGAAACTGAACACATTTTCAACTGTGGGTAATTTTTGTCTATTTCTATGGTTCCTTGGAACTATATGTGTTTGTAGATTGTTTTTAAAGTCACAACTGCCTTAAGAAAAGAAAAATCTATTGCAGCATTTTAGGTACCTCTTCTGAACCAGATTCTGGTATTTTGGGAGTTACAAGTTGAAGGGAAGCACCCAAACACTACCACATTAAGTCCCAACTAATTAGCCAAGGACTCTAAAACTTCTGAGTAGCTAGCTGTCCAGTTTTCCTGGGGTCCTAATTCCCTATTGGCTTCAGGTGATACTGCATATGTTAGACTAGGCCAGTTGGATCCAAGAAAACAGCAAGATGTCTTGCTGGGCCACAAGTCTTTTGGATTCAGCATTTAAGTTTCCTTTCCAGCAGTACATATCCACTAAGAATCTAAGAAGTTCTATGTTGGGGAGTTGGTATAACCATCACTCTCCTAGTTTTTAACTCAACTTCAGCATCAGCAATGTCATATTCTCAAGTATGAGAAGGAAACAGAGTCAGCGCCCTAGTGTCTCTGAGCCATCCTTTTACTCCCCACCTTCACACCAGCTATATTATACAGAAGATCTGTATGGATAATAACAAAAATATTATTCAGTCTTCATGACAATCACTTTTACTTGTGAAAGTTGAAACAGGTATCACTGATCAGTTTTGTACTTACAACTGTACCTGTGGACCCAGGTATCCTTGTCACAGCTGAATTAATATGCCCAAATCCCAGAGGTGAAAGAGCTTTTGCTGACTGGACCTATGACTCCAAAAGTTTAAAAAAACTAAATGGTGGCTTTTTGTCTTTACAATTTTATAGCTACATAAGTACTACATAAATATAGTCTTCTTTAAAAATAAGGTTAAAGGGGCTTCCCTGGTGGCGCAGTGGTTGAGAGTCCGCCTGCCGATGCAGGGGACGCGGCTTCGTGCCCCGGTCTGGGAAGATCCCACATGCCGCGGAGCGGCTGGGCCCGTGAGCCATGGCCGCTGAGCCTGCACGTCCGGAGCCTGTGCTCCGCAAAGGGAGAGGCCACAACAGAGAGAGGGCAGAGTACCGCAAAATAAATAAATAAATAAATAAATGAATGAATGAATAAATAAATAAATAAATAAATAAATAAATAAATAAATAAAATAAGGTTAAAGTCTTACTTCCTAAGAAAGTAATATTTGGGCAAAGATCTGAAAGGGGCAAGGGAGCAAGTTATGTACTATCTAGGAGAAGAGTAATGCAGGCAGAGGGAACAGCTGTGCAAAGGCCCTGAGGTGACAGCATGCCAGGCATGTCTGAGAAACAGCAAAGAGGCCAGTGTGATGGGAGTGGAGAGAGAAAGGGCAAGAGTCATAGGAAGGAGGCCTAATGAGGTAGAATCATGTAGACCAAAAGACACTGGCTTTTACTCTGAATGAAAGTGGAAAACATCAGAGGGTACTGAGCAGAAGTGATATAATCCAACTTGCTTTCAATAAGATCACTGGCGCTGAAGTATTGAAATAGACTCCAAGGGCTCAAGGATTAAAGTAACAAGATAAAGTAGGAGGATACTGCAAAACTCTAGGCCAAAATGATCCTGGCTTGCACCAGGGTGGCAGGAGCAGAAGTGGTTGGAGTCTGAATATATTTTGAAAGTAGAGCCATGGAGCTTGCTGGTAGTTTGGATGCAAAGAGAAAGGAGTCATGAATTACCCAGCAGTTTGGGGCCTGCACTAACTATAGAGTCACTGTTAACTGAAACGGAGAAAACTGTGCACTAAGCAGGTTTGTGGGAAGAAATTGGGAGCTTGATTTGGACACAGATTTGTGATGCCTCTTAAACATCCAAGAAGAGATGCTGAGCAAGCAGCTGGATATGCAAGTTATGGATTTTAGAGGAGGATCCATTCTGGAGATATAAATTTTGAATTCATTATCTGTGATGATTAAGTTTACGTCAACTTCATTTGGGAGACCCTTCATCTGGGTCACAGGGAGCCCAGGTATTTTGCCAAACATTAATCTGTGTGTTTCTGTGAAGGTGTTTCTGCAAGAGATTAACATTTGAATTGACAGAGTAAAATAGATTGCCCACCCTAATGCAGGTGGGCCTCATACAATCAGTTGAAGGTCTGAATAGAACAAAACGCTGAATAAGAGAGGATTCTCTCTGCCTGACTGCCTTCAAACTGAGATGCTGGCTTTTCCCTGCCTTTGGACACAAGCTGAAACATTGGCTCTTCCTGGGTCTCAAGCCTGTAACTTTCAGACTGAAATTACATCTTGGGTCTCCAGCTTGCTGACTGTATAGATCCTGGGACTTGTCAGCCTCTGTAATTACATAAGTCAATTCCTTATAATAAATCTCTTTATATATATAAAATCCTATTGGTTCTGTTTCTTTGGAGAACCCTAACTAATATATCACTTTATATTATATATTTGTATTATACATATATGTGTGTATGTGTGTGTACATATATACATATATGTAAAGCCATGAGACAGTATGAGATTATCATGAAAGCTGCTGTAGGCATAGAAGAAGTGTAAGACTGGGTCTGGGCCACTCCAATTTTAAGAAGTTGGGGAGATGAGGCAAAACCAGCAAAGAAAATTGAGAAGTAGCAGCCAATAAGTGGGATAAAAACTTGAAAAACCCAAAAGCCAAGTGAAGAAAGTGCTTCAAGGAACAAGAAGTAATTGAGATGCTGTGAGTTAGAAAAAAGAAGACTGGAAATGGATCACTGGATTTGGCTATATTTTATTGACAATTTTTGTATCTGTGCTTATAAATGAGATTAGGTTCTCATTTCTTTTGCTGCCCCTGTGTTTTGGTAACAGAATTGTGTTAGCCTTATAAAATTAGGTGTGTGACTTTCTATTTTCTTCCAGACTTTAGAAAAAGTTTATGGGAAATAGCTGTTACATGAAGAGTTGGTGGTACTGGCACGTAAAAAATCTGGCCCATTGCCTTTCTGAGGAGGTGTGTAGCTACTTTGACTACTACCCCAATTTCTATTTTTTCCCTTTTCTTTTGGTTCAATTGTGTAAAATTATATTTTCCTAGAAATATATTCACCAACATTCTGGTGTTTATGGGTATAAAGTTTCTATGGCTTCTTTTTTTTTAAAATTAATTAATTTATTTATTTATTTATTTATTTATTTATTTTTGGCTGCGTTGGGTCTTCGTTGCTGCACGCAGGCTTTCTCTAGTTGCAGCGAGCAGGAGCTACTCTTCGTTGCAGTGTGTGGGCTTCTCATTGCAGTGGCTTCTCTTGCTGCGGAGCACAGACTCTAGGCGCCTGGGCTTCAGTAGTTGTGGCATGCGGGCTCAATAGTTGTGGCTCACGGGCTCTAGAGCGTAGGCTCAGTAGTTGTGGCGCACAGGCTTAGTTGCTCCACAGCATGTGGGATCTTCCGGGACTGGGGCTCGAACCCATGTCCCCTGCATTGGCAGGCAGATTCTTAACCACTGCACCACCCGGGAAGTCCCTGTATGGTTTCTTTGATAATCATTTTTCCTTTCTTCATCTCTAAATGTCACCTTTTTTCATTTTACATAAAAAAATTTTTCAGTTTTTATATATCACCTCTTCCTTTTTTACAATTCTTAAAGTTGGCCGAAGTTTACCTAAATAACTCATACTTTAAAAATAGTTTAAGAACATTTGAGATAAAAATATATATGTATGCTATTTCATGAATACTTGCTTTTATCCTTATTTCCTTCCAGCTATTTTATTAGGGTTTATTTTATAATTTCAGCTTTTGGAGTTGAAAGCATAGTTCATCATTCTAGATCTTTCCTACTTTTAAATAAACGCACCAAGGCTTGGAAAGGACACTGTGATGTGGCCCTCAGATCCCTCTTTAATGAAGAATCTGTGGTCCCAGCTGCTGGGAGAACCGTGGGCAGACGGACTTCAGCTGCCAGCCTCTTTAGGGATTGCCCAGCTGCTGAGAGTGCCTTGTCCAAGGTCCTGCCCCTTCCTGGGTAGCCCACATTCAATGAGTGATCAGTGCAAGAATATAAAGTCCTGGCCACCTTGGCCCAACACTGAATGGCATTTTAGCTCCAGAGTTCCCTGTGGAGTCAGCTGACACTGCTGTTGGGTTGGCATCAAAGATCAACTTCTCCTAAATCCTGCTTTCTCCATCTCCCTCTGCAGGTGTTGATTCCAAAGTCTTCTTCCCAGGGAACCCAAACTGCAAAGAAGGCTGTAATTGTGCTTCTTCAAATTCATGTTAAGAACAATGCTTTAATTTCTATTCAGTTTTAAATATTTTGCAATTTTGACACTGATTTTCCTTTTAACTCATGAATTATTGAGTGCCTTTTAAGAAAAAAATTGCAAGTACATGGGGGGTAAGATCATTAACTTTGTTACTGATTTCTGCTTGTAATGAGTTCCTTATGACCTACTTTACAGTTTTTACAACTACTCCGTATGTGTTGAGAACGTGTGTATCCAGATCCTCTAGCTACATTTTCATTATTTTTTAGTCTACATGATCTGTCGGTTTCAGAGAGAAGAGTATTAAAAATCTCCCACTATGACTGAGGATTTGTTGATTTATCCTTATGATCCTATAATTTTCTTAATATATTTTGAAGCTTTATTAAGTGGATATAGGTTCATAACTGTTACTTTCTTGATGGATTGTTACTTTGGTCAGCACAGAATTATCACTTTTTGTCCTTTCTAATTCTGTTCTTCTTGAATTCTAGTCTGTGCCATATTAATATTATTATAAATACTTTGTTAGTATCTAATATAATTTTCTGAGGTATGTTTTTTACAAACAAAACGTACTTAGATTTATATTTTTAATCAATCTGAGTTTGTTCCTTTCAATGAATTACTTTGAACAGCTCGCATATATTCTTATTACTAAGTATTACTAAAATATTTGGTTAAACTTCTGCCATCTTATGCTGTGCTATAATTTTTCACATTTTTTGTTTCTTTTTTCCCTTTGTACATATGTAGCAATGAAAAAAGTTTTCTTCATTCGGTATTAATTATAATTAATGTAAAATCTCTTTCTGATTATATCAATAACCATTTTCCACACTGTCATAGTTTCATCCATCTGTTGACTCTGTTGATAATTCTGTATTAATTAAGGTAATGTGACATTAGGTAGTTTTATAACAGATAAAACCCAAATTCCCATGGCTTCACTCAGTCATGACACATTCCAGTGTGAGTATCCCTAGGTAAGCCACTATTTATGTGTTTTTTTAGGGCCCAGGGTCCTTTTATCTTAGGGCTCTGCTCTCCTCTGAGTCCTTTCAATTTGGCTTCTAGACAGAGAAGGTGACTGTGGAGCAGGCACACCCGCTCATAACCACTTTGCCCTGTAAGCAACTCATACCTTTTCTCCATATGCTTTTGGCAAGAACGAGTCCCGTGGTCCCACCCAGAAGCAAGGGGTGTTAGAAAATGAAGTCCCTGACTGAGTAGACACTTCCAAGCAACAACTCCAGAAGGAAAGGGTATTAGCTGGCTGTCTCTGCCACATTCTGGTTTCTACACCTTGCTGAATTATTTGGTTTGTCTATCACTACTTCAAACACAGAAAACCCTGGCCCCTTAGCATGGCACAATTCATTTCTCTATGCTTCATGCTTTTGCCCACTTAATCCTTGCATGAGTCCCAGCCTTCTGTTTTGTGTTTGGCATTATCTGTTCCATCAGCCCTTCTCCAGAATGGGATGCTACCAGCACCTTTACATATAGGTAAGCATACCAGTTACTCTCGCAATGATGAGAGCATTCCCTCTGTTGGCCTAAACCTTGGATAAGAACCCTGGGAATAAAGAAATCTCCCATTGGAATTAGCTTTGCCATCTGTCTCTGAGCTCAAGTAAAATCTTTTAGACACAACATGGCTTTGCTTGTTAATCCCCTAAATCCCAAACACACCTACTTGCTTCTTGACGGTTACATTTATCAGTGTTTACAGTTTATTTTGCTATATGTTTCCATTGCCTTTTAATTTAACTTTAACTCCTTTTTGGTTAACTGCTTATAGCAACATACGTGATTTCACCATTAAAAAAAAGCCAATTGTATTACATACAATAATCTAAACATAATGATCTAAAAAGAATACATTTCTCTTAACTAAAAATTTAACTAACTATTCCCAAACCACCATGAAAGAGTTGTAATGTTTAAATTAACTGTATTAAAAGTACCAAGATGAAAAAATGAATGTAAGTATTTTTATGGGAATTAAGTGTTAAGACTGTTTCATTTACGTGAAGATACTCAACTGAGTAAAGGTGAAAAGACATTTTTCCTATTGCAAAATAATATCCAAAAGCCATCTTTATTAAAAGTTAACTTAACATGTGTTTTGTCTGAGAAAAATCTTTAAAAATGTTCCACTTATCCAACTGATAAATTATCAACATGTGTTTCAAAGTCTACTCACTATAAAGCCAAAGTGTGCATTTATTGTTTAGGGAGAGACTTTTAAGGGGAAGATCAGTGAAAAAAGATAAAAGGAAAATGAAGAAAAGAGAGAATGGTGATACAAAGTAAAACAGACAGATGCATAAAGAGATCCAGAAACATCCAGACAGCAAATTAGAAAAAAAAAAATGCAGAAAGTCAAAGAGAGTGCCGTGGACCAACAGATGTACTCACCACTTACAGTTATTCAAACAAAGGAGAGAAAAATGAGTCAAACTTTCATGTAATAACAACTCTAGGACTTCCTTTGTGGAGCAGTGGTTAAGAATCCGCCTGTCAATGCCAGGGACACGGGTTCGAGCCCTGGTCCAGGAAGACCCCCACAGGCCGCAGAGCAACTGAGCCTGTGCACCACAACTACTGAGCCTGCGCTCTAGAGCCCGCGAGCCACAACTACTGAGCCCATGTGCCACAACTACTGAAGCCTGCGCACCTAGAGCCCATGCTCCGCAGCAAGAGAAGCCACCACAATGAGAAGCCCGCGCACCGCAACGAAGAGTAGCCTCCACTTGCCGCAACTAGAGGAAGCCCGCGCGCCACAATGAAGACCCAACGCAGCCAAAAATAAATAAATAAAATAAATCAAGTTACTAAAAAAAAACCCACAACTCTACCTTGGGTTCTTTTATGATAGCTACTATGGCTATTCTGCAACTATAAGCAAAATGGCATGTTGCTTCTTGGTACATAATACCAAAAAATTCATATGCTCACTCAATAACTATTAGTTGAGTGCCTACTATATGCTATGCTCTGTTAGAAGTGTTGCAGGTTTAGCAGTGAATAAGAAAGACAAAAATCTCTGCCCTGATAATGCTTTCAAGTGGAACTGAGTTAGCTGTCTACAGAATGGAGGTTTCTTCCCTCAGCTGTGGAGTAACTTTTCAACCTAATTGCCAATTACTTAAATTGCCAATCATTTCCTTTAACCTGGTTTTCAGTTTCTGACAGTGTTAAAAAAGCTGCAACCTTGAATACATTTATCACTACAATACTAGTTAGTACACAAAAAAGCTAGAATGTTCAATATTACATTCTGTGTTCTGTTTCACTACTGTAGTACTCTCTAAACTTTTTTTGTCCTTTTTAAAAAAAATTTTATTGGAGTATAGTTGATTTACAATGTTGTATTAATTTCAGGTGTACAGCAAAATGAATCAGTTATACATATATCCACTCTTTTTTAGATTATTTTCCCATATAGGTCATTACAGAGTATTAAATAGAGTTCCCCGTGCTATACAGTAGGTCCTTATTAGTTATCCATTTTATACATAGTCGTGTGTATATGTCAATCCCAATCTCCCAATTTGTCCCTCCCCTCCCCCACCCCCTGGTAACCGTAAGTTTGTTTCCTACATCTGTAACTCTATTTCTGTTTTGTAGATAAGTTCATTTGCACCCTTTTTTAGGTTCCACATATAAGTGATATCATATGATATTTGTCGTTCTCTATCTGACTTACTTCACTTAGTACGACAATATCTAGGTCTGTCCATGTTGCTGCAAATGGCAGCATTTCATTCTTTTTTTATGGCTGAGTAATATTCCATTGTGCATATGTATAATACCACACATCCTTTATCCATTCCTCTGTTGATGGACATTTAGGTTGCTTCCATGTCCTGGCTATTGTAGATACTGCTGCAGTGAACATTGGGGTGCACGTATCTTTTCAAATTATGGTTTTCTCTGGATATATGCTCAGGAGTGGGATTGCTGGATCAAATGGTAGCTCTATATTTAGTTTTTTAAGGAACCTCCATACTGTTCTCCATAGTGGCTGCACCAATTTACATTCCAACAGTGCAGGAGGGTTCCCATTTCTCGACATCCTCTGCAGCATTTATTGTTTGTAGATTTTTTGATGATATGGCCATTCTGACTGGTGTGAGGTGATACCTCATTGTAGTTTTGATTTGCATTTCTCTAATAATTAGTGACGTTGAACAGCTTTTCATGTGCTTTTTGGCCATCTGTATGTCTTCTTTGGAAAAATGTCCATTTAGATCTTTCACCATTTTTTGATTGGGTTGTTTGTTTCTTTGATTTTGAGCTGCATGAGCTATTTGTATATTTTAGAGATTAATTCCTTGTCAGTTGCTTCATTTGCAAATATCTTCTCTTATTCTGAGGCTTGTCTTATCAGTTTGTTTATAGTTTCCTTTGCTGTGCAAAAGCTTTTACGTTCTCCAAACTTTTTGATTGTACAAACATGGTTTGAGCAGGAGCCTTAATATTTATATATTTGTAAATTATGTAGATATATGCCAAACTGTTACACACATTATAAAACAAACCCCAGAGCAGAAATTAAATTGATATAAAAATTCACTGATAGTAAGGTTTCCCCCACATCCCCAGGGCTCATCTGCACTCTGAGGGGTACACAAAGCTCCAGGTGAGAAACCACTGCACTTATGCTAATTCTTCACACTTTTAAACTTTATGACAGCAAACTTATAAACTAACCCTTTATCCATTTTGACAAATATTGTGACAAAAGGGAAAATAATCTAACTCGATAAGTCACAGAAAGTTGCAAAATTGGCTTAATTCCCATAGTTTGCTGTTTTCTTCCTTTGCCTCAGTAGGTGATAAACATTTCAGCTCTGGGCACACTGAAAAATTAACATAAATTCTGACTGAAGGTTTTTGTGGCGCTTATATCAAAAGATTGAATAACTTCTTAATAAACACTTACACCATTTACTAAATGTTACTTTATCCTTCCATGGAATCAAAAGGCCTTATTGGGTCTTTCATTGCTAGACTTGGTGTCTGTGTGTATGTGTGTGTGTGTGTGTGTGTGTGTGTGTGTGTGTGTGTGAATATGTGTATGTGTGTGTGTGCACACATCAGGGACTTCCTTATTAATAACAAAAATACTACCCAACATTGGTGTAGCTATTTTTATTCTTTTCTAATCGCTGACATTTATATTATCTCAGCACATTTTTTAATGAGATAACAAAGCAGGTACTTCCCAATTTTACAGACAAAGAAACTAAGGCACAAATGGTGAAGTAATTTTCCTAAGATAGTGTGGCAAGTTAACAATAGAGAACGAAGATTCTGAAACAAATTCACCTAACACTAGCTCAGTGTGCTTTCCTGATACCAAACTGCTCTGATATCCTAACTACTGAAATTTGCATCTTCTACTACGGCACACAATTTCACAAATCTGTTCCTCATAAAGTACCAGGACCGTTATTCCCCACAAGGTGTATTTTAAATGCACTTATTATACTTCACTTATTTAAAGGAAAGGGGATACCCTTTTCTCACAAAATCACAAGTCACGGGATTTCTTCTATTTAAGGTTACAAAACTCACTGCTCACACACCATCTGAGGGCACAGTGATCTCTTGTTATTTACAAGGCAAAGCTGAAACATTAAAAAGGGGATCCTTTTGAATTATGGTGCTGAGGAAGGAATAGTAAAAAATAATAACCACAGCTATAATAACAAAGTTTTCTACACCAATATGTCAAATCCATTTGACTCTTCTGCTATCTTGCTTTGAGATAAAGGAATACAATTACTTCTTATTCAGTGGTCCCCATATATAGTTTAATTGTTCTTCAAATCTGAGACCTATGATTGTGTCATTTCCCAACATTATCAGGCAGCGTCTATGAGATCAGGGCTACAGCAATAATAGCAAGCGAAACCACATCTGAAAATTCACAAAAACATCAAGGGAAAAATCACTTCAGCTAGCTATTGTTAAGATGCTTATATCAGTATCCTACTGTTGCTGTGATAAATTACCACAAACTTACAACACACATCTGTTATCTTACAGTTCCGGAGGTCAGAAGTCCAAAATGGGTTTCACCGGGCTAAAATGAAAGTGTCGGCAGGACTGTGTTCCTTCCAGAGGCTCTAGGAAGAATCTGTTTCCCTGACTTGTCCAGCTTCTAGAGGCTGTGACACTCCTTGGCTCGTGGCCCCTTTCGTCAAAGACAGCCATCACATCACCCCAACCTTTGCTTCCGTTGTCACATCTCCTACTCTGACTCTTCTGACACCCTCTTCCATCTTTTAGGACCCTCGTGATTACAGCAGGCCCAGTTGTACAATCCAGGATAATCTCTCACCTCAAGGTCCTTAACTTCATCACATCGGCAGGGTCCCTTTGCCATGCAGGGGAACATTCCCAGGCTCCAGGGATTAGGATGTGGACATCTTCGGGGCCTACCACAATGCTCGTATCTAATGGCGACCAACAGAAAATTTTCTGAGGTCCACACAGCTTGGTGTCATGGAAAATTTAGGGAGTTTGGAGGCACGTGGACCTAGGCTGGAATTTGGACTCTGACATGGAGCAGTTGTTCAAACTTTAATTATTCAACACTGAGCAAGCTCAATTTCCTTGTCTGTAAAGTTGCTGTAAATGTCTACATTTGACAGTTATTGGGCGATTAAATGAAGATAAGGAATGTGAATACACAGAGTACTGAGGCTAGTAAACAAACAGAGGTGTTAAATGAATGACATAAATAGATAAATGTTTAGATTTTGCAGTTTGAATAAAAATCGTTACTTCCTTAGTAAGGAATATATTCATTTCCTGGCCAGTCCTTGTACTATTAATATTCTTTTCCCTTAAGTAGTTTCAAATAAGTTTATTTTAACATTTAAATAACTAGGGGGTTCATTTGCAATGATCTTGATGCTTAATTTTAATTCAAGATAAAAGATTGATCTGAAAAACAAAACTTCAGTGAGTTGGGGTTTTAGAAGAATTTATATAGAGTTTTTAAAGTTTATGGCAAAGGAATTCAACATTTTTATAATTTAAGAGTCTTCACTGCCTTTTTAAAGTGACATTTTTCATTCATTATATAAAAAAGCACACACTTCTTTTTACTATAGCTTTGAGATTAGCTCCCACTACACATATATTTTGTGATGAGTAATTAAAATTGTCATCTCTATTAGAAAGCTTGTCACCTTCCAACTATTAGGACATAATTCACTGTTTTTTTCTAGGTGATTTGTCACAAAGCTTCTTGAAACTGACTTTTGGCTACAATATGAAAATATGGTTCATATTATTGTCAGCAATCATCTCCTGCAGCGTTCAAAGAAGAACATGTCTACCATTCCAAAAACCAGAAATTTTATTATAAGACCTCAAATGCTAACCTAATGGAATTTAATGTGGACTTGGCTAGACAAGAGATGAACAACCCAGCAATAAAATCATGGCAAATATGATAAACACACTGTGCTCCAACACTGCCCCACACCCTGATATAATAATGCTCCATGGGGAATCTCTCACTTACCAACTACAAGTAGAATCTTGTTATAAGGGACTGTAGCATATACCAGGTATAAGAATTAAGGCCCAGAAATACTTCCACACATTCACAAATATTTGTTTTACCTTGTTGGAAAATCTCCAGTAAAGAACAGTAACCTTGCTACTCCACACGTCTAACTTGCTGCCCAAAAGACTCGGTGAAACTAGTGACTGTTTTGCTGCTTAGAAGAAGAAAAAGAAAAACAAGATAAGAGATATAGAGGAATGTATCTTTTATTCTTCTAGGTTAGTTTTCTTAGATCTAAAAAAAATTGCTATTTCCTTTCCTAGGTGGCAAGGTTTAAAGTCATTTGGATTTCTTTCAATATTAGAACCAAATATAATAGACAAGATATTAACTGATGTTTTTTCTTTAATAAAGCACTTTTGTAGTACTTTCTTCACTTATACACACATCATGTGAATGATGTCCATAAATGTTTCAAAAAATATTTGCTATACTAATTATGTGCAAAGCCTAGGGCTGAGTATTCAGCAAGGGTGAGGGGGATGAGGGAGGAACAGACATATGTACAAGTCCTGACTCTCTTCTACCATCCTCCTTTGCTCCATCAGCTGTACCAGAACCGACCACAGTTGCTTCCGCAATCACTGTCCTTATCTCGCTACCTGTTCTGCGGTTGCTACCATTGCTTCTACTATTTTTCATTTATTGATAACCTTCAATGAGCCAGGTACATGACCTAAGGTGTCCTATATTTTCCTATATGCTCACTTAAAAAAAAAACAGTCCCCAATCCTTTTTCACCCCAAAGTCAAGGGGTAAAAAAAAGGCAGTAGCTTCCTGGGGCCATCTCAGTTTGTTTATTTTGCCTTTTTCTGTATGAGGCTGAACAGAAGTCCTCACAGGCTGGAGGCACAGTAGCCTGTGTGTGAGGCCCTCTGACTGACAATGCCCCTCAGTCCCCAGAATTGGTATCAATGCTCTTTCATGAGGAATGCAAATTACCCCCAAAAGCTAATCTCTGCATACATTTTTAAGCCATTAGGATTAAAGTCAAGAAGCCCCTTACACACTTTTAAAACTGCTCTTAAATATGAAATCATATGGTACTTTGGGTAGGTGTGAGCATGAAATATACACAGCCTTCTTTTCTACTATCCAGCGAGATCTCATCCCACTTCTATCAAACAGGGAATTCAAAGTGGAAAACAAAGTTCAAAACAGTAAACACACTCCAACAACAAAACACACACACAAATTCCCCTTTCATAGAAATAAAGCAAAGGAACACCTCACTTGCATTGTTTTTAATCCCATGAACAACTTTCCAAACATTTAAAATTATGTTTACAATAATCCTGGATTTTAAATTAAAGCAAAAACAACTACATGGCCGGTAAATCCTAAAGAAGTAACAGTGAAGAAAATCTGGGGTGCCTGGAGAGCTTAGAGCATTTCAAAAGATTAAAGATTTGTATCTCAAAAGTATTGCCTTGGCAAAAAGAATTTCAAAATAAAAGAAACATTAAAATCAAAGAAACAGACAAAATTGGCAAAAATTATCTTTCTTGAGTAGCCTTAAAACAAGGCTGCTTCCTAACAGAATTTTGGTTTAAAAACCAAAACTCTGCTCTCTTCTGCTTGGAAAATAAAAACCACCGCTAAAACCAGTAAACCACCAATTTAGCATCTGGTATGTTTCAGACCTTTGGTTTGCACCTGACATTTATTATCTCATTTAACTTCCACATCAGCCCCATGAAGTAAGTGACAATTTAGCTACTTTTACACTTGGAGGAGAAAATGAAATTTAGAGATAAAGCCACTTGCCCAAAGACATACACAGCCAGAAAATATTGGAAGAAAGCTGTTATAAACCAGATTGGTCTCAGTCTAAAACTATACTGCCTCTATAATTAATTCTCTTATAAAAATGTGAGTTCCTTATTGAAGTACAAAATATATTCTCTTTCTTGCTCTTAAGCTGTACAACTTATCTTTTTCAAATTAAGTTTTTTATGTGAAACCTTAAAAAGTGTAATTACTATAGGCAACCAGGGATACCCCAGAGTCGTGTCAAGGAATTGAGAGCACACCAGCCTCAAGGAGTTCAGGCAGCTGGCTCCCTGAGCCCTGGTGTGCTTTCTGGGGAACTGACGGAAATGGAGCTCGTGGCAGGGCCCTCCTCCGATCTGCCAGTGGAGGGAAGGGGACAGGGTGCCATATGCCACATGGTATAAGCAACATGATAAAACACGGGCTTCGGAAGTGCCAGCCTTGGCTCTGCATCCTGCTCTACAACTTAATAACCGGGGGACTCTGGGACACTTCTCCAACCTTTTCAGTCTTAATTTTCTTCTAGGTAAGTGGGAATAGCTATCACATCTCGTTGATGTCACAATCAAACGAGACTAACTCATTGGTACAATGGTTGCCACAAAACAAGACAAGCTATCATGATTTCTTCTGCTTGCCCTCCACCTCCAGGACTACCTTAATGCTTCTCCAGCCTGGAAAGCACTCCTGGGACTTCATCGTGTCAGTAAGGTCCTCCTATTCCAAGAAGTCTCCCAGATAACTACAGACCAATGTTTTCTCCATCCTTCAAAATTATTTATTTATTCACTCATTTATTCTGCAAAAACATGCACTGTGTTATTATGCTCAAAGCACTTTGCTAGATAACACAGGAAGCTGAAAAAAATTCAATTTCTTCCCCCAGATAGCTAACACCCAAATATATAAAGCTATGCAGTCAGCTCCTGTAGTGAGCATGGTGCTTTAGCCAGGAATAAAAACACCTACCTAAACAGCTATTTTAAGAATCAAATGAGAGTGGTTTGGTAAATATTATGACTATTACTATTATTATTGTCCTCACTGTATTGTTTGCTGTTGAAGTATGCATGCTTGGCCCCCATCAGGCTAGAGGAGGCTCCCAGCTGGTGTTTTCAGACCAGCTCTTGGTGTGGCACAACGTTGTGTACATAAAAATACCATTTGCTGGATGTTTCAGTTCCACAGAGACTGAAGATCTTTGTATGATTTCATTACCAAGATAATACCCTACTTCTAGCCAATAGGACCACTGATGGCAAATCTGTACAAAAGCCACCGCCACTGTAAAAACACAACTCTACATGTCTTCACTACCAGACTCCAGAATGCACTTAATCTGTAATCTACCTGCAGCAAAGTCCATATATTCATCCCTCAAGTGTTCAGTGAGCACAAACCATGTGTGAGGCACTGTGCTAGGCAGAGGTCCTATACCAACAACCGAAACCTTCCCCTCAGGAAAGCCTCCACCTGGTGGGGGAGACCATATGTGCACAACTACTAGATAACACATGATAAAGCCTACACTTTGTTGTGAACATAACCTAACAACTGCAAAACTAGTCTTTCCACAACCTTCCTAATCATAGTAAAGACAACCTCACCTCTCCAGTGCCTTAGGCAAATGCCTTGGAATCAGCCTTCACCACTTCTCTTTGTCTCATACTCTAAGACCAGTTCCCCATCAGATTCCCTGGGCTCTTGCTTCCTTCAAAATGCATCCAAGAGTCCACAGCACCTCCAGCCCCACTACCCCAGTGTAATCCACCGCCTTGCTCCTGTCTTATTCTAAAAGCCCCCTTTTAGAATCCTTGCAGCCACTCTCATCTCCTGACAGAAACTGGAGAGTTACCTTTTCAAAACACAGGTCAGGGGATGTTACGTCTCTGTCAAAATTGTCTCAGCACTGCCCGCCTCACTGAAGTAAAAACCAAAACCCTGGATACGGAGGGTGGGAGGGAGGGAGACGCAAGAGGGAAGAGATATGGGAACATATGTATATGTATAGCTGATTCACTTTGTTGTAAAGCAGAAACTAACACACCATTGTAAAGCAATTATACTCCAATAAAGATGTTAAAAATAAATAAATAAATAAATAAAATAGATTACTCTGGAAAAAAACAAAAAACAAAAAAACAAAACCCTAACAACAGCTTGCAAGGCGGTCACACGTGACCTGGCCTCGCGTGCTGCTACTTGCCCGCCGGGCTCACTCCTCTCCAGGCCCTGTCCTCCTTCTGCCTACAAACACTGCTAGTGCCTCGCACCCAAGGGCTTGGTCTTCGCCGTTCTCTCTGCCCGGGATGCTCCTTGACAAGCAGTACACAGCCTGCTCCTTCACTGATAAGTGGGCCTTCCCAGACCACCCTATTTAAAAGAGGCAATTCTCACCACCACTAGGACCAGCACTGCCTACCTTACCCTGATGTTGTCCTCCACAGCCTTTACCCGCAGTAGACAAACTCCATACTGACCTATTTGTTTACAGTCATTCTTGGCCAACTAGAACGGAAGTGTCCTAAGAGCAAGAATTTTGTCTCTTTTCTATATTATTGCATCTTCACAATCTAGAACAATGTCTGGCACTTAGTGGGTAGTTAATATATAACTGTTGAATGAATGAATGATTAAAGAAATGAATTAATGAATGAGAGCAAATAAATAAGTTAAATTTGTACAGAGTGGTAGGGTATTGGAGAAGGGACTAGAAAGTTAGGAGGCAGGAAATTACAAAAGAGGACTGCCAGACTGCCACGTGAGACACAGTATCAGAGGAAGCCTGTATAGAACCTGTATAGAAACCTGACTCCCTAAAAGGGAGAGATTCAGATTACACGCTCCTGTCTTATTCTTCCTTGAATTATAATTATGTGTGTATGTTTTACCTTTTCTAAGAATTGTAAGTTCTTTGAGGACAGAGACAGTGTCTGTGACGGTTAATTTTAAGTGTCAACCTGACTGGGTCACAGGGTTCCCAGGTATCTGGTAAAGCATTATTAATGGGAGTGTGGTGAAGATGTTTCGGGAGAGATTAACATTTTTTTTAATTAATTTTTATTGGAGTATGGTTGCTTTACGATGTTGTGTTAGCCTCCACTGCCCAACAAAATGAATCAGCCATACATATACAGATATCCCCTCCCTTTCGGACTTCCCACCCATTTAGGTCACCACAGTGCATTAGGTAGAGTTCCCCGTGCTATACAGTGTGTTCCCATCAGTTGTCTATTTTATACATAGTATCAGTAATGTACACGTGTCAATCCCAGTCTCCCAATTCCTCCCACCCCACCCCTTTCCCCCTTGGTATCCATACTTTTGTTTCTCTACGTCTGTGTCCCTATTCCTGCTTCACAAATAAGATCATCTATACCATTTTTCTAGATTCCACATAGGTGCATTATTATACAATATTTGCTTTTCTCCTTCTGACTTACTTCACTCTGTATGACACTCTCTAGGTCCATCCATGTCTCTACAAATGACCCAATTTCATTCCTTTTTCTGGCTGAGAATATTCCATTGTATATACGTACCACATCTTTTTTTTTTAAAGCAAGTATGTGTTTGTTTATGAATCAATTGCATACATAGGTTTATACATACAATTAAACAGATATGACATGTTGGAATATTTTCTTTCTTTTTTATAGCTCTTTATTGGAGTATAATTGCTTCACAATACTGTGTTAGTTTCTGTTGTACAACAAAGTGAATCAACCATATGCATACACATGTCCCCATATCCCCTCCCTCTTGAGCTTCCCTCCCACCCTCCCTATCCCACCCCCCTAGGTGGTCACAAAGCACTGAGCTGATCTCCCTGTGCTATGCAGCTGCTTCCCAGCTATCTATTTTACTTTTGGTAGTATATATATGTCCATGCTACACTCACTTTGCCCCAGCTTCCCCTTCCCCCTCCCCGTGTCCTCAAGTCCATTCTCTATGTCTACGTCTTTATTCCTGCCCTGCCTCTAGGTTCATCAGTAACATTTATTTATTTATTTTTAGATTCCACATATATGTGTTAGCATACGGTATTTGTTTTTCTCTTTCTGACTTACTTCACGCTGTATGACAGACTCTAGGTCCATCCACCTCACTACAAATAACTCAATTTGTTTCTTTTTATGGCTGAGTAATATTCCATTGTATATATGTGCCACATCTTCTTTATCCATTCATCTGTCAATGGACAGTTAGGTTGCTTCCATGTCCTGGCTATTGTAAATAGTGCTGCAGTGAACATTGTGCTACATGTCTCTTTTTGAATTGTGGTTTTCTCAGGGTATATGCCCAGTAGTGGGATTGCTGGGTCATATGGTAATTCTATTTTTAGTTTTTTAAGGAACCTCCATACTGTTCTCCATAGTGGCTGTATCAATTTACATTCCCACCAGCAGTGCAGGAGGGTTCCCTTTTCACCACACCCTTTCCAGCATTTACTGTTTCTAGATTTTTTGATAATGGCCATTCTGACCAGTGTGAGGTGATACCTCATTGTAGTTTTGATTTGCATCTTTTCATGTGCCTCTTGGCCACCTGTATGTCTTCTTTGGTGAAATGTCTATTTAGGTCTTCTGCCCATTTTTTAATTGGATTGTTTGTTTTTTTGATATTGAGCTGCATGAGCTGTTTGTATATTTGGGAGATTAATCCTTTGTCCATTGTTTCATTTGGAAATATTTTCTCCCATTCTGAAGGTTGTCTTTTCGTCTTGTCTATGGTTTCCTTTGCTGTGCAAAAGCCTTTAAGTTTAATTAGGTCCCATTTGTTTTTGTTTTTATTTTCATTACTCTAGGAGGTGGGTCAAAAAAGATCTTGCTGTGGTTTATGTCAAAGAGTATTTTTCCTATGTACCACATCTTCTTTATCCATTCCTCTGCTGATGGACATTTACATTGCTTCCATGTCCTGTCTACTGTAAATAGTGCTGTGTGAACATTGGGGTGCATGTGTTTTTCTGAATTATGGTTTACTCTGGGTATATGCCCAGGAGTGGGATTGTTGGGTCATATGGTAGGTTTTTTTTTAGTATTTTAAGGACCCTCCATACTGTTTTCCATAGTGGCTGTATCAATTTACATTCCCACCAACAGTATAGGAGGGTTCCATTTCAGGAGAGATTAACATTTGAATTGGCAGACTGAATAAAGCAGATGGCCCTCCCCAGTGAGGGTGGGCCTCATCCAATCAGTTGAAGGCCTGAATAGAATAAAAGGCTGAGTCAGAAAGAATTCTTTCTTGCTGCCTGTCTTTGAGCTGGAGCATCAGTCTTCTGCCTTCCAAGTCGAACTCAGACTGGAATTTGCATCACTCTCTTGCAACAGTCAGTACAATGTCCTGCGTACACAGGTGCTCAGGACACTGTGCAGAGGAATGGCAACGCCCTTTAATGCAAGAACAAGTCAAATCATGTCCAGAGTGCTGCTAACGACCTTTTTTTTTTTTTTTTTTGCGGTACACGGGCCTCTCACTGTTGTGGCCTCTCCCGTTGCGGAGCACAGGATCCGGACACGCAGGCTCAGCGGCCATGGCTCACGGGACCAGCCGCTCCGCAGCATGTGGGATCTTCCCGGACTGGGGCACGAACCCGTGTTCCCTGCATCAGCAGGCGGATTCTCAACCACTGCGCCACCAGGGAAGCCCTGCTCACCATCTTAACGTATCCATTCCTGCTATTCTTAGAATCATGACTTATTATATATTAAAGCTGACTATTCCCCTAAGGGGTAGGTTTCATTTTCACAATCTAATTGCTCACTCAATGCAAAAAAAAAAAAGAAACAAAACAAAAAATCGGAAGGTCATCTTTCCAGAAAACAATAAAACAATTATGAGAAAGCAGTAAGGTACCTGTAGTATTTCTTCTTTCATTAAAAAATTAATAATTTTATTTTTTAGACCAGTTTCAGCTTCACAGCAAAACTCAGGAGAAAGTACAAAGAATTCCACGTAACCCCTTCCCATCAACATACCTCACCAGTGTGGCAAAACTGATGAATCAACATTGATACACCATTATCAACCAAAGTCTGCAGTTTACATTAAGCTTCACTCCTAAAGTACTCTTACATTAAGGTACACTCTATGAATTTGACAAATGTATAATGACATGTATCTACCATAGTAGTTTCACACAGATCAGTTTCACTGCCCCCCAAATCACCTATGCTTCATCTATAAATCCTTCCCTCCCCGCAGGCCCTGGCATGACTGATCTTTTTACTATCTCCATAGTTTTGCCTTTTCCAGAATGCCGTATAGTTGGAGTCATATAGTTAAGTACCTTTCAGACTGGCTTCTTTCACTTAGTAATATGCATTTGAGGTTCCTCCATGTCTTTTCATAGCTTGATAGTTCATTTCTTTTTATCACTGAATAATATTCCATTGTATGGAGGTACCATAGTTCACGTAATCAGAAATGAAAGAGGAGATATCATAAATGATACCACAAAATATGAAGGATCATAAGATCATAAGAGACTACTATAAACAATTACACACCAACAAATTGTATAAGCTAGAAGAAATGGATAAATTACTATAAATACAGCCTACCAAGACTGAATTATGAAGAAACAGAATTTGAGCTGACCAATAATGAACAAGGAGATTGAATCAGTAATTAAAAAACTTCCTACCAAGAAAAGCCCAGGACCAAATGGTTTCCCTGGTGAATTCTACCAAACATGTAATAAAGAATTAATGCCATTTCTTCTCAAACTCTTCCAAAAAACCTGACGAGGAGGGAATACTCCCAAACTCATTTTGTGAGGCAATTATTACCCTGACGTCAAAGCCAAATAAGGACACTACAAGAAAAGAAAAATACAGGCCAATATCCCTGATCAATATAGATGCAAGAATCCTAACAAAATATTAGCAAATCAAATTCAACAGAACATTAAAAGGATGATACACCATGATCAAGTGGGATTTATCCCTGAGATGCAAGGATAGTTCACCATACGCAAATTAAACGTGATATATACCACATTAACAGAATGAAAGATAAAAAATATATAATCATCTCAATTGATGCAGATAAAGCATTTAACAAAATGCAACATCTTTTCATGCCAAAAACTTTCAACATCCTAGAAGAAAAGATAGGCAGTAAGCTCCTGGACATCAATCTTGGTGATAATTTTTTTAATTTGACACCAAAAGGCAACAAAATCAAAAATAAATAAGTGGGTCTACATCAAACTCAAAAGCTTCTGCATAGCAAAAGAAACCATCAACAAAATGAAAAAGCAAGATACAGAATGAGAGAAAATATCTGCAATCATATATCTTATAAGGGGTTAATATGCAAACTAAAAAAAGAACTCATACAAGTCAACAGCAAAAAATAATAATAATCTGAATTTTAAAATGGGTAGAAGATCTGAATAGACATTTTCCCAAAGAAGACATATAGATGGCCAACAGGTACATGAAAAGGTGTCCAACATCACTAATCAACAGAGAAATGCCAACCAAAACCACAATAAGTCACCTCACACCTGCTACGATTGCTATTATCAAAAAGACAAGAAATAACAAACGTTGGTGGGGATGCAGAGAAAAGGGAAACCTTGTACACTGTTGGTGGGAATGTAACTTGGTACAGCCACTATGGAAAACAGTACAGTACATGCCTCAAAATATTAAAAAGAGAATACGATCTAGCAATCCCACTTTTGGGTGTATATTCGAAGGAAATGAAATCAGGATCTTTTTTTTTTTTTTTTTTTTTTTTGGTACGCGGGCCTCTCACTGTTGTGGCCTCTCCCATTGCGGAGCACAGGCTCCGGACGCGCTGGCCCAGCCGCTCCACAGCATGCGGGATCCTCCCGGACCGGGGCACGAACCTGTGTCCCCTGCATCGGCAGGCGGACTCTCAACCACTGTGCCACCAGGGAAGCCCCATGAAATCAGGATCTTGAAGAAATATCTGAACTCTCATGTTCATTGCAGCATTATTTACAATAGGCAAGTCATGGAAACAACCTAAATGTCTTTCTACAGATAAATGGATAAAGATGATGTGGTACATATACACCAGGGAATATTATTCACCCATGAGAAAGAAGGAAGTCCTGCCATTTGTGACATGGATAAACCCTGATGGCATAATGCTAAGTGAAATAAATCAGACAGAGAAAGACAAATACTATATGATCTCACTTACCTTGGCTTGGCCAAAAAGTTCGTTCGGGTTTTTCCGTAACATCTTACTGCGAAACCTGAACGAACTTTTTGGCCAACCCATAAGAGGAATCTTAAAAATTCAAAATCATAGAAACCCATCATACAATGTTGGTTGCCAGGGGCTGAGGACTGGGGGGAATGAGATATTGACCAAATGGTATAAACTTCCAGTTATAAGATGAATAAGTTCTGGGGATCTAATGTACAACATGGTGACTACAGTTAACCCACACTTTATTGTAGACTTAAAAGCTGCTAAGAGAGTAGATCTTAATAGTTATCACAAGCACACAATAAGGTAACTATGTGAAGTGATGGACGTGTTAACTAGCCTTACTGTGGCAACCATTTCACAATGTATAGGTGTATCAAATCATCACAGTTACATACTTTAAACTTACACAATGTTACATGACCATATCTCAATAAAGCTGGATAAAAAATAAAAATAAAAATGGAATGGTGTATACATCTACACTGTTATTATCTGTATCATTGCTCTTCAAAGTAGGCTGTCTTCAAATTGCTTCTTATCCATCGGACACAAGGTATATAGTCCCTGCCAGAACACAAACTCACTACTTGCTTCTTGAGAAAGGGTTCCTGTGAAAACCTGGCAGCTGAACTAACAGTATTTCATGACATAGCTGATTAACATTCAGCAGATTATTAGCATGGATAGTTAACAAGCATTTCACAGACTGGCACTGGTTCATGGACCTCGAGTAGCACTGATCAATATTTTTATACATCACCCCTTAGATTTTGGCTTCCTTTCCCACACTACTGAGACCAACTTCTTCAATAACAGTGAACTTTTTTGCATTCTCCTTGATCTTCTGCAGAAAATGCTGATCTCTTGAAACCCTTTAATGTTGGCACTTTGATTAAAATGTACATGGTAGTTATCTTTATATATCTTTGACTTTTCCTTTTTTGTCCCCTTGGCCATCTTTTCATTCTCTTTCTGCCACCTGACTAAAGGCATCCTTTAGGTCCTAACCACAGACGTTTTTTTCTGCTCTCTCTTTTCCCTCTTGATGTGCAATCTCATATGTTACCAAGATCTGTCTCAACCTTCACCTCTTGTGCAGAAGCTGAGTGTTGATGTTTTCTGTACCCCCTGCAACATCAAGCACAAACTTTTCTGCATATAGTAGATGCTCAGTAAATATCTATGGAATTGAGAAAGTAGTGAATTATGTGCATCATTTGGCACTATTGTCAGCTGTAGAGTTAATCTGTTCTTACCACATTAAGAAGTAATAAAGAAGCACATTAATTTGTGAAGTAGTAATAGTTACTGTGTTAAAAATATTAAATAAAATTAAATATTAAATACTAAGTAAAACCTAAGAAAATTAAAATGGGAACGTTTAAAAATATGAAAAACAAAAAATGTTAAAGTTTAGTTATTTCATAGTTGCATAGAGTTAATTAAATTTATCATCAGAAAAAGACTATGACAGGGATAAAATGGTCCTAATATTGGATTTTTACCTTTTCCTATTGCCAGGAGTTCTGCATTCCAAAATTCAATCAAATGTAGTGAAAATAGATAACTACAACCTGAAAATAAATTATTTCCTTGATGGTTTTGCTATCAAAACTCAAACAAAAAAGGAAATGTACATTTTAAAAGCATCATATATCTGAATCACTTTCCGGTATTCTTCATAATCTGCCCAGTAGAATCTGCCCATTAGTCTTTTTAAACTTCCTTAAGAGTTCTGCCCCCACCCTGCAGGTTCTTGACAATAGCTTCAATACTGGTAAAACCTCAGCCTTTAGCCATAGTTTTTAATTCCTAACAGACATTGCTCTACTTTTTAATTATTTCTATAAACAGATATGATAACATTGAATGTTAAAACAAGTATTCATTTGATGGAAAACAATAATCAGTTTACCATATAATGCATAAGTCAAATGCACTATGAAAATGATACTCTGGTGCCTCTGTGACTGATACACAAAATGCAGAAGTTGGGGAAAGGAAAGAACACAGCAGTGTGCAAATTTGCAAGAATTAACAAGGCTGCTGTTTCAGTATAAACACCCAATAACCAGAGAACTCAGTAGTATTCATTTGGCCTCAAGCAAAGTAATTAATCACAGGACAGGTCAGTGTAAAACTGACTATGGAAAATACTGAACATCATGGGATTTAATTTTAGTGGTATTCAGGCACCAATTTAAATAACTGTAGAGTAATGCTTTGCTTTTTAGGACATTCGTAGATATTTATTATGCTTACAGTAACCATCAAAAAGATAAACTAAAAATAATTACTATATGTACTGAAGGATTTGAGGGTTATTTTACTATTATTTTTATTCTTTTTTTCTCTGAAAAGGAGGTTAGTTTTGAATCACTCCCAGCTAACGTTTAATTTTTGAGGACTGTACTAATCAGCTCGTGACAACAGTCCTATGGATCAAAAGAGTGAATCCTCATTACAGCATCAAGCCCAGCAACTGCTCAGAAGGTTCCCAGAAGAAAGCAGTGGCAGGGGTGACTGAACAAAAGACAAAAACGGACTATTCAAAGTCCTTAAATATTTACATACATAGCATTTGACAGTATTTCATGTACATTTATTTTTATTCTTAATTTTATTTCTTTAAGCAAAAATATAGTTTATTGGAAGCATATTGGGAGCTCACAAAATCAATGAAGGCTCAGGAACAGGCAGGGAAAAAAGGCAGGAGGCTGCGGGCTTGGCGGCTGGCAGCAAAATAACTGTCAATGGTATGTTGCTGTATATCCTCAATGTGATGAACACAGTAATGTCTTATATATGATTTCTGAACATCAGCAATGTTCACGAAGAGTCTCTAAAACCACCAAATAAGAGACAGCCTGAACCCAACAATGATCTCACTTATATGTTTACTGTCAGCAGTGCTACTACCTTCAAGTCTTTATACAAGACCTGCTTAAGAAATAAGAAGAACTAATGGGTAAAACAGACAGTACGTGTAACGGGTGTTCTGAGGGAGAGCATTCCGAGGAGGAGATTGGGGAGGCCCCACCCATGTAACACAGCAGGAAATTGTTCCAGCCAGATGCAGCAGGTGAGAATGAACCCTGAGGGTCTGTGGGCCGTCAGGCACTGCAGTTGGCGCCCGGGATGCAAGGACCAGAAAAGAGAAAAAGGCGCTGGCTCTGCCCCTCAAGGGGAACTTAAAAGTCCTCACACTCAGCCTTCCGCACTTGCTCCCTCGATGGTACTGATTCCTTCAAAATGCCTTGCGGCTGCCCTTTTCCCAACTCCATCCACACCTCGGGTCTGCAGTGAGTGTGAGCGCCCGCCTGCTGCCACCAGCCAGGAGCTCACTCATCTGAAGTCCTTCCTGTCCCTCACCATCCACGCAGCGTCCCGTGTATTCTACCTACTGCTACCCGCCCAATCTCCCTCCCCCTCACCACTCCTCACACACATCCTGTCTCTCCAGCCTCAGGTCAGGCCTCCATCGGCTCTTACTTGACTGCTTCCATGCCCCTAATGTGAATTATTTAACATCAAGTCTCCATTTCTTTATTTTTAAAACGGAGATGATGATGGTGACAATAATAATACCATCCATCTTACAGATTTCTTTAGAAAATGAAATGAATTGATACACATAGAGCTCTTAGAGTAAGTGTCTGTAGCACAGTAAATACTCAAATTAGTGGTAGGTTTTTTGTGGGTTTTGTTTGCGGTACGCGGGCCTCTCACTGTTGTGGCCTCTCCCGTTGCGGAGCACAGGCTCCGGACGCGCAGGCTCAGCGGCCATGGCTCACGGGCCCAGCCGCTCCGCGGCAC
>NC_041223.1:62656870-62685011 GCF_002837175.3 Physeter macrocephalus
CGCTCCGCGGCACGTGGGATCTTCCCGGACCGGGGCGCGAACCCACGTCCCCTGCATCGGCAGGCGGACTCTCAACCACTGCGCCACCAGGGAAGCCCCAGTGGTAGTTATTATTGATTGAGAGTGCCAGAGAGAGAATGAGGGATAAAAACAAGGTTCAAGACCTCCGACACCACCCAAACTGTTAATATAATTACACTACACTATAGTTACTTGTTCACTTGTCTGTATCTCCTACCAGACTATAAATTCATTCTGCATCTAGAAAATAGTAGGTATGTAACAAATGCTTATTGAATTTTAAAAAAAAAATTTATTTGTAATTATATATTATATACTCATTTAATAGCCTTTAATGCCATTTTAAGCAAATAGTGACTGGAGAGTATGATTACAAAAATACAGGGAACACAGATTTTTTTTTATTATCATGGGTTTTATCCTCTTTTCTCAAAACTAAAAATTACATAGGCAGAGCACACTCAGGCTCTAGTGGAAAGTGATGGTCAAATATTTAACTCTCCAAAATGTCATATTTGAATCACTTTGCCATCACATATGCAAAGCTATGTGAGACAGTCAAGACATCTGCTTCCTTGGTCAGAAAGTACAGGCATTCATGGAGATTGAAGCTGGAGATAGCAAATGGTAAACAACAGCCTCCAGAAGCTACAGGGTGGCCCACTGCCCAGGGCTGCCACAGGGAAGAGGGTAAGAGGCTGACTCATCCCATTTCTCACATACACTCCAGATCATAAGGCCTCTAATTCCTCCTGCTACCTCTGGTTTAATAATTCCTCATCCAATTCTGTTCAACAGTACTTTGATGGACTTCACTAGTCCTCAGCTAGTCAGTCACTTTCAGAGAAGTCACTGGTGAAAGGGACTGCAACACATGACACATCTTCAATTCCTTTTTTTTTTTAATACAGCAGGTTCTTATTAGTCATCAATTTTATACACATCAGTGTATAATCTTCAATTCATCAGTGTCAATCTTCAATTCCTTTTTAAAAAAAGTTTCCAGCTTTATTGAGATATAACTGACACAACATACTGTGTAAGTTTAAGGTATACAATGTGATGACTTGATACACATATATATTGTGAAATGATTACCACAATAAGGTTAGTTACACATCCGTCACTTTACACAGTTATCTTTTCTTGTGTGTATGTACTAAGAACTTCTAAGAGCTACTCTTTTAGAAACTTTCAAGTCTACAATACAGTATTATTAACTACAGTCACCCTGCTGCACATTAGATTCCCTAGAACTTTCTCATCTTATAACTGGAAGTTTGTGCCCTTTGCCAACATCTCCCCATTTCAACTACTCCCCAGCCCCTGGCAACCACCATTCTATTCTCTGTTTCTGTAAGTAAGATCATACAATATTTGTCTTTCTCTGTCTGACTTATTTCACTTAGCATAATGTTCTCATGGTTCATCCATGTTGTTGCAGATGGCAGGATTTCCTTCTTTCTCATGGGTAAATAATAATCCGTTACACACACACACACACACACACACACACACACACACACACACACACACACACACACACCCCATATTCTTTATCCATTCATCCATGGACAGACACTTGGGTTGTTTCCATATCTCAGCTATTATGAATACTGCTGCAATGAGCATGGGAGTGCAGATGGCTCTTTAAGATCCTGATTTCATTTCCTTTTTTATATGCCCAGATATGGGATTGCTGGATCATATGGTAGTTCTATTTTTAATTTTTTGAGAAACCATAATGTTTTCCATAGTGGCTGCACCAATCCACATTCCCACCAACAGTGGATAAGGGTTCCCTTTTCTCTGCATCCTCACCAACATTTTTTATCTCTTGTCTTGGTAATAGCCATCCTAGTAGGTGTGAGGTGATTTCTCATTGTGGTTTTCCCTGATAGTAATGTTGAGCATGTACCTGTTCATGCCCATATGCCTGTTGGCCAGTTGTGTATCTTCTCTGGAAAAATGTCTGTTAATATCCTTTGCCTATTTTTTAATCACAGTATTTGGGTTTTTGCTATTAAGTTTTATGAGCTCCTTACATATTTTGGATATTAATTCATTATCAGATATATGGTTTGCAAATATCTTCTCCTATTCCGTAGGGTGCCCTTTCATTTTGTTGATCTTTAATTCCGTGAGTGAGACAAGTTACAGTTATAATGCTTCAGAAAAGAGGGACCTTGCGTATGAATTTAGAGAGGTGGCAGAGGGTGAACAGGATAAGGCTTTGCGGAGGACTTCACACTTGTTGGCTGTGATAAACCTTGGAAGATGGATAAGGCAGACAAAGAGGTGAGTAGGAGGTTAAGGTAGAAGGAATGGTGATTAGCAAGGCTGAGAGGTGGAAAGGCCCTCAGGTGGAATAGAGTGCTTGGAGAACAGTTATGGCTGCAAGACCAAATGAACAGATGGGAGAACACAGATGAGGATGAATGATAATGACACAGCATGAAGGCACACTCCGGGGGTCTGGCAGAAAGTCCTTAAGGAGCTCTGGGGGACCCAAGCAGGGGGTAAAGTTCACCACACGGTCATCTGCACGATGGTTTGTCAAGGGACAACCAGAGGAGGAGAAAGCTAAGTGGCTACTAGAATGTTCTAAGCAAGAAGGAAGGGGGTGTCAGATTCAGAAAATAACAAGATGGGAAAGGATGAATCCAAAACGCTATTCTGACCCATCAAAAGGTGAGGGAGCCTGCAACCAGGTGAGCCTAAAGATGAGCAGTCTTCTTTTCCCACAAAGGGCCAGACAGAGCATGACCAGGGATCCCAAGTTAGCCCAAGGAGAGAAACAGGTAATGTTTACTGAAGGTGTGATGTGTATCAGATACAGCACTTAGTGCATTATGTACCTTATCTCATTCTATCTCTGAATCGACCTATTCTGAGAGTTATGCTCTATGATCACCAATTTACAGATAAAAAAAAACCAGAGGTTTACAGAAGTCAAATGACTTGCCTATGCTCAAAGAATAAATAGTGAAGAGGGTGAATAACCCAACAGATATTAATTAGAATAGCATCCACTATTTGTCAGGGACTGTGGGAAACAATTGGCAAACAGGGAGATATGGTCCCTCCGCCGCTGTATTCAAACTCAGATCTGACGCTTAGCTCTTCCCTTTCTTCCTCCACCACTGCTTTACTCTTATAAAAGAAGCCCCTGGTCTAACACAGTTATAGCTTTTGACTAACGCCATGTTGTGCTGATATTAAGCCTAAATTTACTTTTTTTTTTTTAAATCATTATTATTTGCCTGAAGAATGTGTTTTAACCCTTTCATTTAAAATGCTGATGATCACAGGAATCCACAGTACTTTGTACTCAACTGTTCATTATTCATATTTTAAGCAAGAAAAGCTGATACCATCTCTCAGATCAATGTAAAGGAACAGTTTACACCAAAACTTGGGACTTCTCCTCACTCCTGCCATCCACGATTATTTTAGCTTCAAAATAATCTGCCAGATATCAGAATACAGAGTACAAAAATCTATTTAGGTCAGATTACCTAATTAATTTGAACAGATCACACTAGAAAGAAAAATCCATGAATAGTTTGCATATTTTATATGCAGGATGTAAAAAATTGAAATACACATGGAATTCTCTGAGAATTAGAAAACATTTCTTCATTCACTTAAGAAATATTTATTGGGCTTCCCTGGTGGCGCAGTGGTTGCGCGTCCGCCTGCCGATGCAGGGGACACGGGTTCGCGCCCCGGTCTGGGAAGATCCCACGTGCCGCAGAGCGGCTGGGCCCGTGAGCCATGGCCGCTGAGCCTGCGCGTCCGGAGCCTGTGCTCCGCAACGGGAGAGGCCACAACAGAGGGAGGCCCGCATACCACAAAAAGAAATATTTATTGAATACTTAACTAAACCTGAGGCAACATTATAAGTGTTGTGAGAGATACTGAAATTACTCAGACAGGATACTGTTTCTAGGTGTTTCGGTGTGGTAGAGTGTAAGATACAAGGAAGGCAGACATAATTCTAGTTTAAGGCATGGGTCTCTTGCACTTCTGCATGTATTGTGAGTGAGGCACTGACTGTCCTTGTTCTGAAATCTCATTTCAGGGATGTTTCTATAGCAAATGGCCTTCGAGGACAGAGGATATCTCCCTTCAGAGCAAAGAGCAGTTCTGTTTACTCAGAGAGAGAATGTTTCTTTGCAGAGCAAAGGGTAGGCATGCTTACTGTCTAGGATAATAATGTTTTCTTCCAGAGCAAAGGACAGACGTGTTTCCTACGCACATAAAAGATTCAGTTTCCCCAAGTTCAATGATCCTCAATGATCCAACCCACTTTGTGTGACTTAAGAGTTTCATGTCTTCTACAGCATCTCTGAACCAGTGATAGACTAACTTGCTGGTTTCCAACTTGGATAAATCACAAACCTTTGACAGTTCTTGACAGTGGTAGGTTATAAAAATGGCAACAAATTCTTCCCCTGCCTGCATCCATGCCCTTCGGTATCCTCCCTGACACTGACTCAGCCTGGCCACGTGACTTGCTTGACCAATGGGACATTAGTAAACAGGACACAAACAGGAGCTTGAAAAGCACCTGTGCATTGAAGTTAGCCCTCTTGCTGTTTTTAGAATTTAGCTGTCATGTGAAAAAGCCCAGGCTAGCCTGTTTGTGAGAAATACATGCCCAGTGTCCCCTACAACTCCAGCCATAAGCCTACCAATCACCAGACAGGTAAACAAAGCCAACTCAGATCATCCAGTCTCCAGGCAACTCTCCAGTTAACCGCTGACGTAAGAATGAATCCAGCACAGATCAGAGAAACTGGCAGACCAGAGGAACTACTATCCAGCTTCTAAGTTTTGGGGTGGTTTGTTATGACAAAAGCTAACAAAAGATACAGGGTATACGGCAAAAACAACGTCCAGTATAGTGACTATGTTACAAGCTCCATAGGGTTCAGTCTATGTCTGGTTAAATATTATAACTCCAGCACTTATCACAATGCCTAGAAAAGAGATAAGTGCCAAGAGTTCCAACTTTGTCTTGGTTTCTCCATCTGAACAATCAATACACAAGTCACTGAAATTTCACCTCACAAGCAGGTCATGAGATTGAAGGGACTGCGTATGAATCCAGCAGGGCACATGGTTAAGTGGAAAAAGCACAACTTGGTACTCAAGGAGACAGGTGCTCTGGTGTGTGAAAATCAGCTCTCCTACTTCATATCTGGCAGTCCTTGGGCAAGTTATTTAAACATATTGCACTTTAGTTTCCTTATCTACAGAATGGGAATAATAAAGCTTTCTTCACAGGCTTTATAACATCAGTATTTTAAAGGAGGCCCTCTGTGCACGACCTGTCAGAGTATGAGGGGCATTGTGGTAAAAGAGGTGAATAACTTGGAATAGCTGCAAACATCGTTAAATGCCAGCAGCAAGTAAAATGCTCTTCAGTGCTCACATGTACGCATTCACTTGCACATTCTCTCTCTCATTAACACACATGCACAAAATCAAACCCCAAATTAAATTCAAAATCCAACCCACAGAGACCTAGGAGGAGAGAAGTCAAGCACCAAGAGGTCTATATTATGGTCCACAAGAAGAAAAAACTCGTATTTTATAATGTGCACATGATATATATAACAACCCAAAGTTTGCTGTTTCAAAAGCCCTCCAAATAATATAAGCTTTCTGAAAGATTAATCCCTGACAGTGTGAGAGTGTATAAAATGTACATTATATTAATGAAACTAGAAGGTCACTTTACAGATGCTCTGCTTCCTTTCTGCAGTTTAGAATTATGTAAATCCCTACTTTTAATTTTAGATAGATATTTTAAGTAATGACCTCTTTATCTTCTACATTACCAGGTTTCATCACATTTAAAACTTTTTTTAATCTTTCTTTTACGATTTGGCATCTTTGAAAATTCTCTTTAACTGCTAGTCAGCAATTGAGTACAGTTGATATTGTCTCTTAAACATCAAAATACAAGGTGACTATTGAAAATTTCCAAATCAAGCCAAAAAATTGCCCCAGGCTGGATTTGGTTTCTGTATCATTTGAGACTTTGGTAAGAAAAAGTTTTATTAATTCACAATTAAATTTATATTCTAATTTATATAGAGATTGTATACTATTATGTTTTGAAATTCTTACCTAATCGCTAGTTAACTGAAATAACATTGAAAAAAATTAAATAAGAATTAAATCATGTACATTCAGAAATTAATACTTCAAAAAAATCTGGTTATTAATTGTCACAATTTTCTTTCTTATGTCCGTATAAGGGGTAGAATGGAATGCTGGTTAAGACTCAGACATGGATTTCAATTGTAGATCTGCCACTTCGGAACTGTGTGACTTATTACTTAACCTCTGAGTTACCCCAAATTACCTAATCTCTGAGATTCAGTTTCCTTACATGTAAAATGGTGATTTTTATAGCATGTGCATGTGTTTATAAAATGGACTGCTGTGAGGATTAAATGAGATATGTATATAAAGCCCTTTGTCCATGACCTGAATCATAGAAAATACTAAATTAAATTAAATTTAGCTAAAACCAAACTATACACTCACCTTCAAAAAACAACAATAACAACAAACACATCGTCATGTATCATTAGCCACTGGAAATCAAACTCCAAAGTTCTACTTAACAAGACAACGTCTTCAGCTAAACAGGCACCTGCGTGTCAACCATAAACATCCTTTAGGTCAATTCCATCTCTGTCCCTGGAGCAGAGACTTGGAAAGCTCTAAGACGAGACCATCCATAGAAAATAAAAAATCAGAAACACTACATATATTTAGAGACCTTTTAAGAAATAAATTGTCTTACAGATAGTCCTTCTGATCCTGAATCCAGAAACATCCTGTCCTCAGCTGCACCCCCATTACGGTGCACTACAATGCCACACTTTCTTTTGGTGGTAGAGTGTCAAACGCGCCTCAGCTCAGATGCAAAGGAGAGGTCTGCTCTCCGCTGGAGGGACATCCAGGTGTCCAGCCCAGGGAGGATCCCAATGGGGCCGCCATCTCAGTCTGACCAGGAAAACCCCCCAACATTCACAACTCTGGGGACGATTATCTAATTGGCTGATGATTGTACGACAGTTCAGGAAAACGGTCATCCTCTGTTTATTAATATCTTAAGAGAAACAAATAAACAAACAAACTCCCTTGACTTACCCGGAAATAGTCACTGCAGGCTGCTAGGACTGCCTTGTGAGCGTGGAATTTCTGTTCCTCAGCAATCAGGGTGACATCGCAGAGGATGCCGTCACTTCTCTGCTGATTCAGTGCTGCCAGGACGCTATCAGTGTGAGATTCTGAGTGGCAGAGCCTCTGGCCTGTCAGCATTTCTTGAATACTGCGAGGAGAGCGAGGAGAGCAATCCAGTTAATGTTGTTCCTCTCATCAGCCCAGCCGCCCCCAGGCTCCCTCCCTCCTTCAAGAGCAACTCAGGGAGGGTGGATTCCAGTGCCTATAGTGCTGTGACCTTCCTAGTCCCCACTGTCTTTTTCTCCACCATCCTCTTGCTTTCTTTTCCTCTAATTTTCTCTTTTCCTCCCCCCAACAGGATCTCTTTCTCCTTCCTACTGGTCCCTCTCTTTGAGAATTTGTGTTTGTTGTGTGTCCATCTGTGTCTGTGTATTGGCCCATGTCTGCAGGCCTGTGAGCCTCTGCTTCTGGGCCCCTGTCCCCTCAGTATGTATACATCTCTGAGTGCAAAGCTTTTTCTGGATGTGTGTCTAGATGTATGTACATATGTGTGCAAATCCTTCCACTCTGGGACCCCCTCCCTAGCTCTCTGATTCCTTTTCTAGCTTTGTACCACCTGTGTGGGGTTAGCACAAGCTCAGAACTTGCCATGCACTGATCCAGCATAGAACCCACTGCATGGCTCACCAGAGACACAAGAAGTTACTCAGTCTCCCCACAAGACACAATACTCCGTTAATAAATAAAATGAAACTGAGCAAATGTTATTAGGGGGAAAAAAGGCTACCAGTGACCATTTCATGTAAAAGACCATTAATTAAACCATAGTGGCTTATTATTAAACTTAGGAAATTATGCACCACCAGGAGAACATCAAAAGAAATGCCATTGTAAAGAAAAAATTTAAGGCTGAAAGTAAAATACATCTATCTTATTAGCCTGCAACATCTTGTGTGATCTTCATATTAGACTTATGAATGACTATGCAATCTATTTTCTGCTCTATTTTGTGAAATTACTAAACTTACCCATTGTGAAACTTATCCCTTCCCTCCCTACCCCAACCTAAAATATTCATGCTATATCCTTTCAAAACTCCTGGGTGAAACCCCAGATCTTCCTATAATAGTGTAGAAGTAATGCTATAAACACCAAATGCAAATGGAATTTGTAGATAGTTATGAACAATTCCAGCTTAGATACATGAAAATCTCCATGGCACTCTAGAATCTCAGAACCGACACTGGACTAAGATGAGTGAGCTGCACCAGTCCTAAGTTACTCCCAGAATGAGAGCAAGGGCCATCAAGCTCTATTTCTGGCCTGCGTCTCTTCTTGAAACCGAGTAAAGTTGCCATAAGGACGAATGAGCACTGTCTCTCCCACCCTGATAACTCGACATCCGGTTCCTTCCTCTGAATGTGAAAGAGCCTCTCAGGAAAGCCAGGGAGTCGCCACCAGCCGAGCCTGCATGGTTGTGCCGCCAGCTGGCTGGTAAATTACAGTTCAGCGTAGATCACCTTAAAGTAAACCAAATGCCAGAGTGCAGCCAGTAAGCTTTATCGGACACTTTTGACTGGGGAGTCTCAAAAATGTCAGAACTATTGAAAGAAAAAATAAATTTGACAGGAGATGATGATATAGTAAGTTCTTGTGGGAAGGTGGGAGGATTATTTTCAGTTGAAATGCAGCAGTGAGTTTTGAAATGGTTACTGTCATCGAATATGCATCTAGCGGCTCTAGCTACAGGCAGACTTTCAAAGCCAGTAATTGAAAACCACACTCAGAAGCAAAAGTAACACTTACACAAATTGCTATGCAAAGGCTAGATCGGAGATTAATTAGCATAGCTCAAAGAAATGAGGGAATAGAATAGTAATAGAAATATTATCTCAGCTAAGTAAGCTTTAGGATAGTCTTTGAAAGATCCTTCCTAAAAGGCTGACATTTTTATATATTTTACAAACACAAAGCCCTTACTATGTGCCATGAATTATTCTTAGTGATATACAATTATCAATTCATTCAATCTTCACAACAACATTATGAGGCAGGTACTAATATCTCCATTTCACAGATAAGAAACCTGATGGTGCAAGAGTAGGCATTTTGAGAACCTATTACCATGAACATAATAATGTAATTTGTCCTCCTGCTTAAAATATAAAAGAAACAGAGACTTCCCTGGCAGCCCAGCGGTTAAGACTCTACACTTCCAATGCAGGAGGCACGGATTCGATCTCTGGTCAGGGAACTAAGAACCCACATGCCACGTGACCAAAAAAATTTAAAACATAAAAAATAAATAAAAGAAACAAACAAAACCTGAAACAAAACCAAAAAATGATAATCTGTAAAGAAGATCTCAAAAATCTATGCTGGAGGGAAAAAAATCACAAAGTCCATATTAATTTTATATTTAGATTGTGCACAGTTAATCTCAAAATCAAAGTTACCCTTGAAAAATAATACACATTAATATAACATGAGACAGTGACAGGAAATGTTTGAAATCATGCTTCAAAAACATTTATCTTTGCACTGACAAAGTTTGGGGAGAGAAAATAGATTTTACTTATACATTTATTTAAAACTCTCATAACTCTTCTCCCTTTTAATATCACCTTAAATGCTACATAAACGTATTTTGAAATTTCATTTGTAGTGGAACAGAAGAATACATTAAAATAATTGCTTATAATGTTTCCTTACTTATTTTCCAAATATAGAGCCACAATTCATGTACTTATTATTAAGACTGAATCAGTATTTGCATTTCAGATATCTATAGACAGCGAATAAATCTTGCCAGGGAAAGAGCAGCTGTAAACTGAAATTTGGCAAAGAATAAAAGGCTCAGCTCTGAAACAATTGTGATGCTGCACGATTTCACAGGATCATTCAGTTGGGCTTGAAATATTCAAGCTTAAAGAAAACAGCATGCTAAATATTTAAGGCAACACTTGGCACAAGATTCCAAATATTTTGGAACCAATATGTTAGGACTCCTTAAAAGCAGAAACAAATACTCCAACATTTGGCAAGGAATAAAGGCTTATTAATCAACAGGTCATTATTGCATTCTGAAACTTCCCACTCAACTCTCAGATGTAAATCTGCAAAAGACCTCAACCCTGTAAGTGTTAAGGCACAAGTGGTCACAGAACACAGCTGGAAAGCCATAGGCCCATGTGATAAAGCCAATAATTATAAACCAGGGAAGAGGTGATTCAACGACTATCATGAACCATGTCTAAATTAGAATGGGAAGCAGACACATCCTTGCATATGGCTCCCTTGGCATCAAAATTATACAAATTAGCAATCTAAACTTCCCACCTTAGAGCAATGTCCCCCCATTATTTGGTAAACAAAGAAGAAAGGAAAAGTATATTCCTAAAACTTCCTAAATTACCAACAAACAAACAAAAAACTCCAGAAAACAGGAGTCACATTTCCCAAGGGTATACAGATTTGTGTGTCATCCGAATATTGGGAAAGGTCTTCCATGGGAGCAATATTGCCACCTCAAAATTCACAAGTGGGTGCAAGAGGGTGACCTGGCTTCCTCAAGGCAACCCCAATACCCTTTCCTCTGTGGAATTCCTTAGAACTGCACTGTCCAGTATAATAGCCCCTAGCTACATGTGGCTATTGTGAACTTAAAATGTGTGTAGTCCAAATTGAGATGTGCTGTAAGTGGAAAATGTATGATGGATGTCAAGGACATAGTGTGAAATAAAAGAATGCAAAAATATCTCATTAATATTTTTATACTGATTACATATTGAAATGATAATATTTGGGGTATACTGGGTTAAATAAAATATATTGTTAAAATTCATTTTACCTGTTTCTTTTTACTTTTTAAAAAATGTGTCTCCTTGCAAAGTTTAAATTATAAAAAGTTCCCTGGGGGGGAGGGGGAAGGGTAAGCTGTGACGAAGTCAGAGAGTGGCATGGACATATATACACTACCAAATGTAGGGTGGATAGCTATTGGGAAGCAGCCGCATAGCACGTGGAGATCAGCTAGGTGGTTTGTGACCACCTAGCGGGGTGGGATAGGGAGGGTGGGAGGGAGGGAGACGCAAGAGGGAAGAGATATGGGAACATATGTATATGTATAACTGATTCACTTTGTTGTAAAGCAGAAACTGACACACCATTGTAAAGCAATTATACTCCAATAAAGATGTTAAAAATAAATAAATAAATAAATAAAATAAAAGTTCCCTGGGGATGTGTCCCTCATTTCTTTCCACCTGAACTCTAGAAGGGCTTCAGGTACCCCATCAGGTTGCCAATGAGCCTGGCTGTTCCTGAATCTCACAGGACCCAGCTTCTGCCAGGTACAACATGGGAAGCCCCTGACTCCTTGAGCAAGAAATTGCTTTTTAGTGATGCCATGGAGCAACCATCTGATTGGCCAAATGTCAGCATCCAGTAACAGGGAGATAAATAAATGAGGTCTCAAGGACAGGACTATTCATGACTTCAAATCTTTAACTTTCATCCTGGAACTGATGGTAAAAACTAAAAAGTCAAAGGCAGAGCATGATGTTCATAACATGGTACAGCTCACTCACAGTGAAGCACTGTGTCAGTGCAAATCACTATTTCAAGCTCATAGTGAAGATTTTTTATCACAGAAATCTCTCAGATTCTCATTTTTTATAGCATACATTTTGACTGAGTTCAGTCAGTTTGCAAGACATGAATTCCAAAACAGCTGTCTGGTTTTTAAACATCTGTATTTCAAATTTAAAAATTCAAGTCAATTTCTATATCAATGTTTACTTAGTATTTAGATATACAAAATATATTCAGGTAGTTTTCAAGTAAGGTCACCAATAAGGTATTATATACTTATATACCAAACATAGTCAAGTAGCATAGAGATCCTCATTGCTTAAATAGATTACTTTACACAAAAAAGAAAAGGACTGGGCAAAAAACCTGATAGTACTAGGATCATGCATGATTATCTCAGGTCAGTCTATTGATAAACTGTGCCCTAATCACTTCAATTCCACAGTCAAAATATTTTAATACAAATTAAATACATTACTATTGAAACAATCTTATTTATTTAAGCAGACAGGCTGTGAAAAAAAACCCAGCAAGGAACTTAATTTTATTTTTTATAGAACACTTTGTAATTTGTAAATACCTTAAAATTAATGCTAGCAATTAATAACAATGGTCAAAATAATAAGCAAAGAAAATACGATATGCTTAGCGAATGACCAAGAAATAATGAAGACTATGCAAGTTAATTACAAATGGATACTTCAGGAAAGGAACTTAAATATAAATGGATAGTCTTGTTGCATTCCTTCCTTCCTTCATTCACTCAAACATTTATTCATCCTGTGCCAGGTATTGGACCAGACACTGGAGATAAAATGGTAAACAAACCAAACTCTGTAGCAGCCCTCACAGAACCCTCAGTTAAGCAAGGTAGTTACACTTTAATAAAATAATCTGGCCTCCCTGAAGAAGTAATGCTGGAGCTGCAGTCTGAAGGATGAGAACAAGTTACCATGGCAAAATGGGGACAGCACAGTTTTCCAGGCAGGGGAACAGCAAATGCTCTGATCCTGTGGCAGTGGGGGGCTTGGACCTAACACACAGTCCACAGAATATTCAGGGCTAGGACCCTGAGGACAAGCGCCGGCATGGTACAGGATCTGGGGCTCAGAAGAAGGTCTCGGCTAGAGGTGTAAAACTCATGTGGATAGAGAGAATAACGGAAGCACAGCTGTGTCTCCAGAACACAGCTGAGAGACAACCAATAGTCAAAGGCTGCTGAGAAGAAAGATAGGATTCAAAACATAGAAGCGGGGCTGGGCTCAGCTGTGGGAGAGGACTGCCTTTTGAGTAGCAGGAGGGAGGAAATATTAAAATTGGGGGCATTTTTTGGCTTGTTGAATCTAAAGATTCAGTGGAACCAATCTCCACTGGACAACGAAGGCATGGAAACACAGTATTTGGGTTCATCTGGGTTGGGATTTTGTCAGGCAAATGGATCAAAAATGCAGAGAGCAAGGGAAATTAAGGATTTAAAAGAGTGATAGATTCTAAACTGGCTAAGAACAGAAACGAGGGAAGGAAAGTGTTGATGGATTGGTAGAAAGTGGCTGGGCCAGTTGCTTTACAATGTTGTGCTAGTTTCTACCATACAGCAAAGTGAATCAGCTATACGTATACATATATCCCTCCTTTTTTGGATCTCCTTCCCATGTAGGTCACCACAGAGCACTGAGTAGATGAGGACAAGCGCCGGCATGGTACAGGATCTGGGGCTCAGAAGAAGGTCTCGGCTAGAGGTGTAAAACTCATGTGGATAGAGAGAATAACGGAAGCACAGCTGTGTCTCCAGAACACAGCTGAGAGACAACCAATAGTCAAAGGCTGCTGAGAAGAAAGATAGGATTCAAAACATAGAAGCGGGGCTGGGCTCAGCTGTGGGAGAGGACTGCCTTTTGAGTAGCAGGAGGGAGGAAATATTAAAATTGGGGGCATTTTTTGGCTTGTTGAATCTAAAGATTCAGTGGAACCAATCTCCACTGGACAACGAAGGCATGGAAACACAGTATTTGGGTTCATCTGGGTTGGGATTTTGTCAGGCAAATGGATCAAAAATGCAGAGAGCAAGGGAAATTAAGGATTTAAAAGAGTGATAGATTCTAAACTGGCTAAGAACAGAAACGAGGGAAGGAAAGTGTTGATGGATTGGTAGAAAGTGGCTGGGCCAGTTGCTTTACAATGTTGTGCTAGTTTCTACCATACAGCAAAGTGAATCAGCTATACGTATACATATATCCCTCCTTTTTTGGATCTCCTTCCCATGTAGGTCACCACAGAGCACTGAGTAGAGTTCCCTGTGCTATACAGTAGGTTCTCATTAGTTATTTATTTTATACATATTATAAATAGTGTATATATATATCAATCTCAACCTCCCAATTATAAGGCAACTACACTCCAATAAAAATTAATTTAAAAAATAAACAATAAGACCCTATTGCATAGCACAGTGAACTCTACTCAATACTCTGTAATAACCTTTGTGGGAAAAGAATCTGAAAAAGAATGAATGTACATATATATATATATGTATAACTGAATCACTTTGCTGTACACCTGAAACTAACACAATATTTTAAATCAACTATACTCCAAAAAAAATTAATAAAAAGAAAAGAAAAGAAAGAAAGTGGCCGGGCCAGTAATGAGACATTGCCATGAGGTCAAAGTACAACCACTGTGGAGGTAGGTAAATCAGGAAGCTAGAAGGAGAGGAGGTCCTGCTAAGAATAAAGTGGCTGATGCAGTAGTTTCAGAAAGAGAGCAACTACTGGGGACGCATGATCCACGGCATGACCATGAGACTAGGTGGTTCAGTGAGGAAGGTCATAAGCAGGTTGAAGATCCAAGGCCACAAAGTCGGGCAGATCCTCCAGGCAAACACTGAGGACACTGGGAAGTTGTAAAGGGTCTGTGGTGAGAAGGAAGACTGTCAGCCAGATGCCAAATGCTCAGTGAATGCGGGGAGATGACCCTGCGAACAGTGGAGAGGAAGAATGGATGGAGAGAGCTGAAGAGCACCACCTTCAGAAGAGCCCGTCTTTGTGGTCGTTTTGTTGTCGCCATCTTCTCAAGCAACGGGTATGAGGAGTAATGACCTAGAAGCAAGACTATGTTCCAGGGTGACAACAATCTCTCTACCCATCCCTAAAATACATGAGATTTGAGGAAATAAGGCCACCACTTGAGAAGGCTACAAAGAAGTGGTGCCTCAGAAGAAGACAGGTCTCAGTGAAAGCAGGAGGTGCTTGGAGTTTTTCAGGGTGAGGAAGATGACACAGCACAGCACAGCACATGTACGTTGCCGGTGCAACAGTTCCACGTGGGCACAGGGGAAGTTTGAAAAGTGCGCAAGGGGGTGTCTGTGTCCCAGCAGAGAAGGAAAGTCCATCGCAGAGATGATGGTGCTATGGAGGACAGATGGCGGTGGGGTCAGAGTTGATCAGTGAAAGCAGAGACGGCAGATCTAAAGTAAAAAATCATTTGGAGAAGAATGCACATGGATCCTATTAGCCAAAAATAAATCACTTGGCTTAGTTGGTGGCAGACAGATACCATGGTCTCTATGTGCTATACTGGCTGGATGCCAGATCCAGAGCAGGATTTCCCGGCCTCAGTGAAACTGACATTCTGACATTTTTTGCTATGGGCATTATCCTGTACATTGTTAAGATGTTTAGCAGGATCCCTGGCCTCTACCCACTAGATGCCAATAGCACCCCCTATCCTGGTGACAATCAAAAATGATGCCAGATATTACACAATGTACCCTGAGGGCAAAATATCCCCCACTGAGAGTCATCCACCTAGAGCAACACTCACTTGGGGAGCACAGAGGCACTATACTGGCTGTAGCAATGCCTCCATTTCTGAACACGTTTTTGGAACTAGTCATCTCTAATAGCTTCAGAGTCATGGAAGAAAGCTGGTCTCATTATTTCACAGACATACTCAATTCTTGGTATTTAAAAAGAAGGCATTTCCCAGGCTTATCACCCCTCTCATTCTTTGCTTTGAAGATCCTTTGGACGGTTTCCTCGGAGGAGGATGAAGACTTGCCTCCACTGAGAATATTCAAAGGAATACCCTGCATTTTCTTATTGACTGCCCCCTCAGTTCTGGGAATGTGCCAGGCTCCTTCCTGCCTGAGGGCATTTCCCCATGTCTTTCCCACCCTTCAAATCTCAGGCCATAGAGCACCTCTTCAGGAAGCTACTACCTCATTCTATCAATCTTTCAAAGCACTTTCACAATTATATTTGTGTTGTTACTGGTGTGATTTGTTTAATATCTGTTTCCCCCATAGAAAATATATTTCATGAGAGCAGGAACCTTATTTGTTTTATTCACTGCTGGATCCTCTGCACAAATAAATATCTGTTAAATAAGTACTCAAGTAAAATCTTATGAGTATTTTAAGAATACATATTATACACCCTAAAGTGATTGCTTTAAAGGGGACAATAATCATATATATGTATAGTTTTCTGATTATTTTTTAAATCATATACCTTTAGAGAAGTCTACCTTTTGTTTGAGGGAGGTTAGCCTCCTAAATAAGAAAAAGATAAAAAGTAGTATCAAAGAATCCTTAAACATATCTAGGTTTGGCCAGTAATTATGTCTCAGTGGTTAGCCCTTGTGCTACCATACTAAACTCACACACACTCTCAGACTGGTTTGCTTAATTCTTCAAATACACATTGAGCCCCCTCCCGGTGCTTGGTCCTAGAATGTGTGCTGTGAGGATTTCAAGTCACACATGTCTCGCTACACAAGCAAAGACATATCCTACAGGACCAACCTGAGGAAGCGTTCAGACGGCATTCTCCAGCTGGGTTCCTCAGGGTCTCAGCCTTAGAAGTTTGCAGAGGAGTCGGCAAGCATTCCAGCTGAATAAAAAAAACAAGAAAGAAAAGCACAGTGAGCTGAATGCAAAAAAGCACACTCTGGGCCTTAATGATGCTAATGCTTTAGAATGCTAAGGAGGCACCTTGGAGAGTTTTATCATGGAGATGTAACAATCTGACTGAAAGCTCTTATAATAGGCAATGGTTTGGAATGTTTCTAAATTTTAAAGTTTTTTCACCTTACTGGAACTTCAGGGACTAAGAAGTCAAAATGTATTTGAGAACCAAAAATAGCTAAAGTAAGAGTTACGGTAAAAATTAAAACATCAGACAGCCAAAGGGAAAAATTAAGATTTGATAAAATACTGCTATGATTTATGTCAGAGAATGTTTTGCCTATGTTCTCTTCTAGGAGTTTACTGTGCCATGTCTTATATTTAAGTCTTTAAGCCATTTTGAGTTTATTTTTGTGTATGGTGTGAGGGAGTGTTCTAACTTCATTGATTTACATGTGGCTGTCCAGCTTTCCCAACAGCAGTTACTGTAGAAATAAAAACAAAAATAAACAAATGGGACCTAATCAAACAAGCTTTTGCACAGCAAAGGAAACCATAAATAAAACAAAAAGACAACCTGCAGACTGGGAGAAAATATTTGCAAACAATGTGACCAACAAGGGCTTAATTTCCAAAATACACAAACAGCTCATGCAGCTCAATATCAAAAAGACAAACAACCTAATCAAAAAATGGGAAGAAGACCTTAACAGACCTTTCTCCAAAGAGGACATACAGATGGCCAACAGGCATATGAAAAGATGCTCGACATTGCTAATTATTAGAGAAATGCAAATCAAAACTACAATGAGGTATCTACCACCTCACACTGGATAGAACAGCCGTCATCAAAAAGTCTACAAATAATAAATGCTGGAGAGGATGTGGAGAAAAGGGAACCCTTCTATACTGTTGATGGGAATGTAAATTGGTACAGCCACTATAGAAAACTGCATGGAGGTTCCTTAAAAAACTAAAAATAGAGCTACCATTTGATCCAGCAATCCCACTCCTGGGCATATATCCAGAAAAGAGAAAAACTCTAATTCGAAAAGATACATGCACCCCAATGTTCATAACAGCATTATTTACAGTAGCCAAGACATGAAAGAAACCTAAGTGTCCATCAACAGAGGAATGGATAAAGAAGATGCGGTATATACATACAATGGAATATTTCTCAGCCATAAAAAAGAATGAAATGTTGCCATTTGCAGCAACATGGATGGACCTAGAGATTATCATACTAAGTGAAGTAAGTCAGACAGAGGAAGACAAATATTCTATGATAGCACTTATATGTGGAATCTAAAAAAATAATACAAATGAACTTATTTACAAAACAGATTCACAGACATAGAAAACAAACTATGATTACCAAAGGCAAAGGAGGGAGGGATAAATTAGTATGCGATTAACAGATACACACTACTACTGATACATATAAAATACATAAACAACAAGGATTTACTGTATAGCACAGGGAACTTATATTCAATGTCTTGTAATAACCTATAATGGAAAAGAATCTGAAAAAGAATATAAACATAATCTATCTATCTATATATATATATAGATAGATAGATATAAAACATTGAATCAATTTGCTGTATACCTGAAACTATCAAATATTATAAATCAACTAACTATATTTCAATTTTAAAAAACTGATAAAATAAAGTTGCAGAGGCTAAACCACAAATACTAGTTGACTTGTCCTTTAGTGAAGTTAAAATCAACTACATCTTGGGCATCTACAGAAAGACGATTTTCTATTCAAGGAGTGAATTTCTGAAAAATAGATAGAAAAATAACATACAGAAAGGATGAAAATTATAAGGAAATGGAAAACAGATTTTTACAGGAGCTTTAGGATTAGCATAATCGGAAATATGTAATTGGATGAGGTTGTCAGGCTTGAAATCACTCCTTGCCTATATATTCATTCAATCTCACAGTCCACACCCCAGCCTTTGTTTTCAATCATTGTTGTAACTCTAAACAGAGAAGTAAATTATTTGAAAAGTCTGGGACGTGCTCCATGACTATGCTTTACAACTCTCATTAGAAGGTCTAGCTCCCATTTTCTAACACACCGAAGCAGCAAAATTAATTCCAATTTGGATAATCTTAAACAGGCTCTCTTATAAGTTTCATTTTGAAAAGCAATACAGTGTAAAAACACTTATGAAAGGAATGTGTAAAGCTGTGCCTATTTCTGCTGATTTGTATAAAACAGAGACCTATGATTTCCAATCTAACTAATATATAATATTTGCTACATTGTATCCAAACCCTCATACTATAGTAATTCACAGATATACCATAATTTGCTGAGAATTCCACTGTTACCCAACAGATTGTTTCAAACATTTTTCATACATTTATACTTATTTCTTGCTTTCTTTTCTTAATTACTGAAAATAGTATATCTATACTTTCATTTATTTCCAATTTAAGTTTTGACAAATCTAAAAACGAGCATCATTTTCAACTGATCCATTACAACTGGCAGTAAAAAGGATCAGAATAATTCAAGGCACGTTGTTTCATTAGCTAAGAGACTTTCTTAGCAACCTACCACTGCTACAGATTCCTTTCAGAAACTAGGTTATAAATTCCAGGCTCTTATTGCCTAACACAAACACTAACAGAGATGGACACTTGAGCATTAAGATGGCATAAGAATATTTATTACTACAGAGAGGTGAAAAAAAACCTTAATCTTTCGGAAAGTCTAATATTTTTAAATGCTCCCAATAACTAGGTGAATTTAGAATAAGAATCCTAAAAGTTAAAATAATCCAAAATTAAAGGACACTTTTACCCTGACATTTTTCAGACATTCCAAACATGACAATTAAAAATCTTAAGATAAATTCCCTTATTGTTTGGAGATCAACTCACTAAATTAGCTCTCCTCAGAAACTATCTAGTTATAATCTGCTCCATTCTACAATGTTTAGTGAAATGAACACCATTTTAAAGGTGAGTTAAAATGAGTTAAACGATGACTCAACCCCTGAATATTACTGTTATTTATTATTTACTATTTTTACTACATATTATTTATAACTTACTACATATATTTTATATAAATTGTATCACTGGATTATAACTTCCTTTTTGTATAAATAACATCTGTTTTTACATTTTGTTTATTAATTCTATTTTATATTTTAAGTTTCCCTTACATGAAGCATGTCTTTTGGCCAGCCAGACCTCTTTATCCTCTTGTCTTCTTGCACTTTTTCCTGTGCCTGGGATGTGGGTTCCTTCTTGACTCAAGGCTCTTACCTTTACCCACGAGCCCAAGGAAATCCAGGCCAGCCTCCTGCCTTTCTCCTCCTTGGAACCCAGAAATGGATTCAGCGCTGGGCCAATTTGGTGGGGCCACAGGAAGCAGAATAGTAGGAAAAAAAGGCTAGAGTCGCTCTCCAAACATGTAGCTCTTAGGGCTGCTCACACCCCATTAGAGGTATAATGACATTTAGCACAAGCCCTGAGGGTAGTACTATGTGGGGTTGGGAGCATATGAGATGGCTCTTTTTCTACGAATTGAGACTGATCACGTTCAAGGTCCCTTTGTGACCATCTACAATTTTCTGAGCCTGTTGGCACCATGGAATCAAATCATCATATGATGAGTTATATTCATCTCAGCCCCCCACCCCCATGGCCCTAAAACTATCAAGGCAACACATTCCCTTCCACCAAATTAGCCTTTGTGATCACCTGTGCAAAAGAGCATGCAACCCTGATCTGTCTGCTTCCACTCAGGGCACAATGCTCCTCCCCGCCTTGCCTCACTATAAGGACCAGCACTCCTGAGGTCTCAGATCTGCTCCCTTGACCCACCTGTTCCCTAACCAGGGTCCACACGTGTCCCCTCAAGTCCTGGGCATCCATCATTCAGCCCAAGATCAAATGAAATCCCTGAGGACTAACCTTCACCATCAATGTTGCACAATTAGGGCAGAATTCAATATAGCTTGGTCAAAAATACCTCCAAAATTGTGGAGATTTTTTTTCACTGGTTCATGAGATAAATCTTTCTTGAAGAACTACTTTATGCAAGACCTGGAGCTGGGTTCCTAAGATACAGTGATTAATATGTGAGTTTTTCCTTTCACAGGGCTTGTAGTGGGCCACAGTGGACAGCAAGGAGTGGCTTGAGAGTATTTTAGCCTTCACAATCATCATTCATCTCTCTCAAAGCAATCCCAAGTAAGCATGCAGCCCAGAGCACAGCGTGCTCTGCTATGCAAACACAGCCTCAAGACCAGCTCCTAGCCCTTCCCTTCTAAACAAAAGGCTGCCCTTCAGTCCCATCCTGGCCCACTGCCAGTGCCTGTACAATTCATTCTTTAATCATAATTGTGATAAGTGCAAGGGGCTCTAAGCACAGCTTCCTCATCTTAAAAACAGTAATACCCACCTCATAGAGTTGTTGTGAGGATTAAACAAATTGGAATTCTCAGAAAGTGCCTGTCACATGGTGTTAGTTGTTATTATTGTGTTGTTTTAGTACTATTTATGATTTATTATCGAAACACTTATGAAAGGAATGTGTAAAGCTGTGCCTATTTCTGCTGATTTGTATAAAACAGAGACCTATGATTTCCAATCTAACTAATATATAATATTTGCTACATTGTATCCAAACCCTCATACTATAGTAATTCACAGATATACCATAATTTGCTGAGAATTCCACTGTTACCCAACAGATTGTTTCAAACATTTTTCATACATTTATACTTATTTCTTGCTTTCTTTTCTTAATTACTGAAAATAGTATATCTATACTTTCATTTATTTCCAATTTAAGTTTTGACAAATCTAAAAACGAGCATCATTTTCAACTGATCCATTACAACTGGCAGTAAAAAGGATCAGAATAATTCAAGGCACGTTGTTTCATTAGCTAAGAGACTTTCTTAGCAACCTACCACTGCTACAGATTCCTTTCAGAAACTAGGTTATAAATTCCAGGCTCTTATTGCCTAACACAAACACTAACAGAGATGGACACTTGAGCATTAAGATGGCATAAGAATATTTATTACTACAGAGAGGTGAAAAAAAACCTTAATCTTTCGGAAAGTCTAATATTTTTAAATGCTCCCAATAACTAGGTGAATTTAGAATAAGAATCCTAAAAGTTAAAATAATCCAAAATTAAAGGACACTTTTACCCTGACATTTTTCAGACATTCCAAACATGACAATTAAAAATCTTAAGATAAATTCCCTTATTGTTTGGAGATCAACTCACTAAATTAGCTCTCCTCAGAAACTATCTAGTTATAATCTGCTCCATTCTACAATGTTTAGTGAAATGAACACCATTTTAAAGGTGAGTTAAAATGAGTTAAACGATGACTCAACCCCTGAATATTACTGTTATTTATTATTTACTATTTTTACTACATATTATTTATAACTTACTACATATATTTTATATAAATTGTATCACTGGATTATAACTTCCTTTTTGTATAAATAACATCTGTTTTTACATTTTGTTTATTAATTCTATTTTATATTTTAAGTTTCCCTTACATGAAGCATGTCTTTTGGCCAGCCAGACCTCTTTATCCTCTTGTCTTCTTGCACTTTTTCCTGTGCCTGGGATGTGGGTTCCTTCTTGACTCAAGGCTCTTACCTTTACCCACGAGCCCAAGGAAATCCAGGCCAGCCTCCTGCCTTTCTCCTCCTTGGAACCCAGAAATGGATTCAGCGCTGGGCCAATTTGGTGGGGCCACAGGAAGCAGAATAGTAGGAAAAAAAGGCTAGAGTCGCTCTCCAAACATGTAGCTCTTAGGGCTGCTCACACCCCATTAGAGGTATAATGACATTTAGCACAAGCCCTGAGGGTAGTACTATGTGGGGTTGGGAGCATATGAGATGGCTCTTTTTCTACGAATTGAGACTGATCACGTTCAAGGTCCCTTTGTGACCATCTACAATTTTCTGAGCCTGTTGGCACCATGGAATCAAATCATCATATGATGAGTTATATTCATCTCAGCCCCCCACCCCCATGGCCCTAAAACTATCAAGGCAACACATTCCCTTCCACCAAATTAGCCTTTGTGATCACCTGTGCAAAAGAGCATGCAACCCTGATCTGTCTGCTTCCACTCAGGGCACAATGCTCCTCCCCGCCTTGCCTCACTATAAGGACCAGCACTCCTGAGGTCTCAGATCTGCTCCCTTGACCCACCTGTTCCCTAACCAGGGTCCACACGTGTCCCCTCAAGTCCTGGGCATCCATCATTCAGCCCAAGATCAAATGAAATCCCTGAGGACTAACCTTCACCATCAATGTTGCACAATTAGGGCAGAATTCAATATAGCTTGGTCAAAAATACCTCCAAAATTGTGGAGATTTTTTTTCACTGGTTCATGAGATAAATCTTTCTTGAAGAACTACTTTATGCAAGACCTGGAGCTGGGTTCCTAAGATACAGTGATTAATATGTGAGTTTTTCCTTTCACAGGGCTTGTAGTGGGCCACAGTGGACAGCAAGGAGTAGCTTGAGAGTATTTTAGCCTTCACAATCATCATTCATCTCTCTCAAAGCAATCCCAAGTAAGCATGCAGCCCAGAGCACAGCGTGCTCTGCTATGCAAACACAGCCTCAAGACCAGCTCCTAGCCCTTCCCTTCTAAACAAAAGGCTGCCCTTCAGTCCCATCCTGGCCCACTGCCAGTGCCTGTACAATTCATTCTTTAATCATAATTGTGATAAGTGCAAGGGGCTCTAAGCACAGCTTCCTCATCTTAAAAACAGTAATACCCACCTCATAGAGTTGTTGTGAGGATTAAACAAATTGGAATTCTCAGAAAGTGCCTGTCACATGGTGTTAGTTGTTATTATTGTGTTGTTTTAGTACTATTTATGATTTATTATCGTTTTACATAGAAGGAAACTTGGCCCATCCTGTGTGATCAGAAAAGGGGCTTCCTTGAGGATGTGACATCTGGGCTGATCTCTGAGAAATAATTATCAACTGGGTAAGGGGTGGGGAAAGGGATTCTGGGAGGCATCCTGGGCAGAGCCAACAGCCCGGGGAAAGGTCCTAAAGCAGAAAGAAGCAGGGCCTATCAGAGGCCAGAGGGCAGATCACACAAGCAGTGTTAAGAATACGGCTTGGTCATTATCCTAAAACCAGTGGGAGGCCACTGAAGGTTTTAAAGCAAGAGACTTGCACGATGCAATCTGCATTTAGAAAGATCACTCTGGTGGTAGTTTGGAAGTTATTGGAAAGGTAGAAGAGTCCCCAAAGGAATAAAAGGCAACCTTGGACTTCCCTGGTGGCGCAGTGCTTAAGAATCCACTTGCCAATGCAGGGGATATGGGTTCAAGCCCTGGTCCTGGAAGATCCTACATGCCACAGAGCAACTAAGCCCGTGCACCACAACTACTGAGCCTGTGCTCCAGAACCCGTGAGCCACAACTACTGAAGCCCGCGCACCTAGAGCCCATGCTCCGCAACAAGAGAAGCCACCGCAGTGAGAAGCCCGCACACCACAACGAAGAGTAACCCCCGCTCACCGCAACTAGAGAAAGACCGCGTGCAAGCAACAAAGACCCAATGCAGCCAAAAATAAATAAATATCTTTAAAAAAAAAAGGCAACCTTGTACTCTTTGGCCCATTGTACAAGGGTAATCACCAGGTCACACAATCAACCTCTCCCCAACAGCAAAACCTCTCTGGCTTTTTGTCTGAGGGATGGCATCTACTTTCCCTCATCAGACATTTATCCTGACCAACCATGCCAAGTACTTTTCTCCTGGGCCTTGTACCTGGCTGGCACTAACTCACTGGTTGGCTGAAATTAAATCCCCTGTTCAAATGGGCTCAACTCTCCCTTTCAGGGCTTGGTAAGTTTAGTGCTGGCGTCTAAGGAGAAAACTTAAGGTGGGGAGAAGGAGAGACCAAGTGTCAGATTTACCTGGCTTACTCGACCCTGACCAGTGTCCTCACATGCATGAACTTGGTACTGTGAAAAGTTCAGAGGCCCGCATACCGCAAAAAAAAAAAAAACAAAAAAAAAATTATTTATCTTGATCATCTAATTTTTTGATGCCCTCTTAAATTTTGCACCTCACTCCAGTCTCAACTCTGTCTTCTGCCATATGGATTAGGAAACAAAGAAAACAATTCTGCAGGAAAAGTAACAGCAAAAGAAGCAAGTGTACAGAGAAAAGGTTAGAGGCAAGAGTTGGAAAGAAAGGACATTCTCGATTTTCCATGCATTCTTGCCTCTGAGAGTACATGAAACAACCTAGATTTTTATAACAAATTCCTTGTTTTATTTAGGCTAACTCAACTGAGGGTTAAAAGAGTCCCAAGAAATTCAATTAGGGTCCTACCTAAGATTTTGTTTGTGAAGAAAGGGGTGTGGGCAGCTCTGCTGCTTTAAAAACACACAGAGATGCACATATTTGCTTATTATGAGCTTATCTGAAAACTTAACCACCGTTTAAACTTTAAATCTTGCTTCTATGAGAAAATGCACTCCAAGAACTCCCCCGAAAACAAAGGTTTAGATAACTAATGTTCACATTTCGATGACATTTAATGCTGTTTCCCCTACATTCTTTAAAAGGTCAAGCTCCTGGAGACTCAATTTTAACTGCTTTTTTACACAAATTTATTAAGAGGCAAAATAAAAGGTTTATGCCTGTAGCTTAGTGGTCAACCACCAAATACACAAAATATTATTTTGGTAAACAGAGAATTTACTGACCACTAAATACCATTCAAAGGCAAGAAATATATTTATTAAAATAGTTAAGAAAACATATGTTAAAATTTTAAGCATCTTTTTTTTTTTTTTTTGGCGGTACGCGATTTTAAGCATCTTTTTTTTTTTTTTTTGGCAGTACGCGGGCCTCTCACTGCTGTGGCCTCTCCCTTTGCGGACCACAGGCTCCAGACGCGCAGGCCCAGCGGCCGTGGCTCACGGGCCCAGCTGCTCCGCAGCATGTGGGATCTTCCCAGACCGGGGCACGAACCTGTGTCCCCTGCATTAGCAGGCGGACTCTCAACCACTGCACCACCAGGGAAGCCCTAAAATTTTAAGTATCTTTTGATCAGCTTTTTAGCTCAGCTTAATGAACTCAGGAAGGGAGTAGGGGATTTTCCTCTGCAGCATAACTAGTATAAAAGAACAAGGTAGGTAGAATTCTTTCTATTTATCAGAGTAGAGTTTGGCTGTGGTACTTCTCAAAAGAGGTAATGTCCCCCAAAAGACTAGTAACACAAATATCAGTCTTTGTGGTTAAAATGCAACCAAATAAATTTGGCTTGCAAACATAAAATAAAACAAATATTTTATGAAATGGAGCCATGTTCACATATCAACTTGCTGTCATGATAGGTGGCCCACCCTGAGCCACCCACTCTGGGCTAGTTACTTACCTTTTTCAAGTCTTTTTTTTTTCATTTTCTAAATATACAGATAATAGCACCTCATCACAGAGCTGTACGATACATGGGACATACCTAGCTCAAAGACTGATACATCACAGGCTCTCAAGTAAACATCAATGTGCCTCCTTTTATTATACGTACAAATATGAATCACATAGTGATTTGCTTAGGTGATAGGTATGTAGGTGAATTTTTACTTTTGTTTCATTTTTTTTGCTAATGTAGCTCACATGCTAAGTACCAATTTTTTTTTTAATGCCAAAAACATCAGGCAACCCTCTCAGGACTGTTCTCAGTGCAATGATTCAGGCCCCTACTCTAAGCCCTCCAGCGGAAGCTTGCACTCACCTCAGGAAACACAGCAAACATTTCTCAAAACTACAGCAATTCTTTCGCATAATTGAAATTATTCGCTGGCCTCACACTGAGGAAATACTTGTTAGTGGAATTCCCTCTTTCACCGGTGAGTTTCTTTTCAAATATAACCTGTTTGGTATGTATGACTGATGAGGTTTAACCTTTATAGTTTTTATTTTTATTAAGATGTTTCAAGCTAGTCAGAGCTTCAGCTAGACAAATTTTTGAAATGAACATTAAAAATACAGCATTTTCAAAGAAAAAATATCGTATTAAGCCATAATAGTATGAAAGGGAAAAGAAAAAGTGTCTCATAGGTCAAACTTGATTACATGCAAAGGAAGACCAGATAGACTAACGCAGGTTAACATGATCAACAAACATAAAATACTAAAAAATTAATTACTGGATGTATACTAATAGATAAGAAACTGGTTAATTCTTGCTATTCTCATATATTTGTTTAATAACGTTTCAGTATTACACTCCCTTTAAAAATACTTGATGATTTTTAAAAATATTAGTTATTCATGATCTCAGCAATTCATAGTAATTAAGGGGAAATAGCACCACGTTTTAAGCAGCGTTTTAAGAAGACAAAAATAAAATGCAAGAGATATAGAGGTGGTTTGCAGGACGAAAGGCCAGAGATTTTTTTAAAAATGAATTACAGGGCTTCCCTGGTGGCGCAGTGGTTGAGAGTCCGCCTGCCGATGCAGGGGTCACGGGTTCGTGCCCCGGTCTGGGAAGATCCCACATGCCGCGGAGCGGCTGGGCCCGTGAGCCACGGCCGCTGAGCCTGCGCGTCCGGAGCCTGCGCTCCGCAACGGGAGAGGCCACAGCAGTGAGAGGCCCGCATACCGCAAAACAAAAAAAAAAAAAAAAAAAGAATTATAGGGATAAGTCTTGACCATGAAAAACTACTTACATTAAATGATTCAATATACTTAAGGCTTGTTGATCCCAAACAACAAATTATATAAAATTAATATATCTTGAAAGGAAATGTTGCTTCTAAGCATAAAAGAATTAGAACACATGCAACAGGCTCAATCATTATTTATTTATGTATTACATATGGTGATAATTTATCTTTAATTCTGATTATTTCATAAATTGGTGTATTTTTAGCACCAGTAAATTAGTATATTTTAACACTGATATACCATCATGTGGTGTGTAATAAATGATATTAGTTATCCCTTTAGTCTGAAAGGCAAATATTCAAGGGTACCCCATGGCATACTTTCCTGTACGGAACATCATTCTTAAAGGTTAACAAGGATTCTTGCCCTTTCAGAGGGTGAAAATATCTAAGTCTCCCTTCAAATAAAAAGACGTGAGATGACTGAACTCTAACAGAAAAGGTCCAATGTGTAACTAAAGCACAGTTTACTACCTGAACAGAAATTTAGGCCAAAAGAAAACAACTGTCCCATTCTTACAAAACCTTTCTTTAATATATAAGAAAAAAGACATAATCATTCAGAACATATTCCTGAAATCATAACGTTAAAGCCTCTCTATTAAACAGCTGCTATTCTCTTTTTTTTTTTTTTTTTTTTTTTGTGGTATGCGGGCCTCCCTCTGCTGCGGCCTCTCCCG
>NC_041223.1:62685132-62709952 GCF_002837175.3 Physeter macrocephalus
CGCAGGCTCAGCGGCCACGGCTCACGGTCCCAGCCGCTCCGCGGCACGTGGGATCCTCCCGGACCGGGGCGCGAACCCGGTTCCCCTGCATCGGCAGGCGGACGCGCAACCACTGCGCCACCAGGGAAGCCCTGCTATTCTCTTTTAAGTTAAAATTTTAAATTATAACTAATAACCTCTTTACCTACTACCAGAAGCCACATTTTCCTTTGAGTGCTATTATACTAAGAGGTACTTCACATGCATGATCTCATTTAATCCTCACAATAACCTGATGTAGAAGATATTATTATTTTCATTTTATTGATAAAGAACCTAGGGATAAGTAATTCACAAAAGGCACAGGACTAGGAATTGGTAGTGTCAGGGATCAAAACTGTTTGACTCCAAAGCTTGTACTCTTAATTATTCTTCTCTAATCCCAAATTTTATAATAAATCATAAAACTACTACTTTTGAAGACATACTAAAATCAAAACATATAGATTATGTGAAAATTACAGAAGAAATATAGCAAGTTCTTCTTAACAATATAAGCCACAAATAGGTATATAAAGATACCTATTTCTTCTAATTCTATGAGAGGGGAGAAAAATCAGGAGGCAAAAGGTTAAATATCTTTTTGCAGCTGGATTTCACCAAAGGTCACCAGGACACACAGCCTGTATAAACTGGCCCAGCACAATAATCCCAGATAAACAGGTGTTTATAATAGGGAGAGAGCAAACTCTTTTTAAATTATGGAACACATGGAATCATCAATTGTTTTGAATAGGGCGATATGAAACCACACGTCTCATAGTTAGGAAAGGAGAGCCAGTATCCATGGAATCCATGAAAGCTCATGCAGCAGAGCTCTGAGGCCTTCTATACTATTCTATTTAACACTTTACATACTGGAAAGCACCTAGTATAGTGCCTGGTACACAGTGGTGCTCAGTAAACATTAGTTTGACTCTCCCTCCTTGTCTCCTAGATAAAAAGATAGAGGGCACACTGTGCAGAAGTATACATAAGAGCATAGCTGGAAGAGAAACTGAACAGGTTGGAGGACAGTCAGCCTCAGGTAGAATCTGACAAGATGAGGTTAACAGGGCCCAAGAAATGCTTCTGTATTTCATTCAAAAAATAATTATCAAAATGGAGGAAGTGCAGCTTAACAGTCACATGAGGTTTTTTAAAAACCCTAGGAATTTGCACGACTATGAATAGTTGTTATATTTTCAATAAATAAAGTATTTATATGTCAACAAGAGAAAGATGAATGACTCCGCAGGAAATAATGGACAAAAAGCATACACAGGTAAATCACCAAACTAGAGATATAAAGGAACAGTAAACATAAAAATGTTCCCTCTGGTTAGTAACAAAAATGCAAACCATTCCAACCATTAACAGCCAATTCCTTCTAATCACGTTGGCAAAGAATGATGATGGCCAATTCGAGCAAGGAAAATGACACTCATATATGCAGGCAGGTATGTAAATCAGTACAGTCATTTCAGAAGGCAATTTGTAAATATGTATCAAAGGCCTCAAAATGGGCAAACCCTTTGATCTAGAAATTCCACATCTAAAAATCTACCCTATGGAAATAATCAGAGAAGTGTACAAAAGTATATGTACAAGGGGGTTCACTGGAGTGTTGTTTATATGAGCAAAACATAGAAGCAATCTGTATGTTCAGGATGAATTAAATAGCATATATCTTTCAATGAAGAAGCAAGCAGTAATTCAAAATGACTCTGGAGAAACATACTTACTAACAAAACAAATATATATTTTAAGAGAGAAGGAATAAATCAATGCGTATTGTATTATGTAAAACCACTTTTGTAAAAATACATATTTTAGGTGTCAATAATTATTATCACCACGTGAAAGTTTTTTTAAAATTTTGGTTACCTGTGTTTTATAATGTTTCTACAATAACCTTGTACATTGTATGTGTGTAATTAAAAACAAGGGTAACAAGAAAAGGAAGTTTCCATTTGTGTCCTAAATCCAGCACTTAGCAACCACATAACTTGAGGCAAGTCAGTAAATTGCAAGACTCAGTTTCTTCCTAAAGTTGGCATAATGATAAACTATACCTCTCATGGCCAGTATAAGCATAAAACTAAAAGCAAAGGCACTTTGAAATTATAAAGTACGTGATAAACATTGGTTGTTATTACTAGTTGACAGAAAGTCCAATAAAAGACAACCCTACAAAGAAGCTGGGAAAATAAAAACGGACTCTCGGATGACGTTAAGAGAAACGTGGCGGAATGCTAGGGCTCCTGCACCTGCACAGGTCATCCCGTGTGTGGCCCTGCAGCTGTTTCTGTGTCACGTTAAAGAGGAGGGCTGGCGGAGATGAAGATGATAGGACAACCTCTACTAAGCACCTGCTAAGTGTTCGGCATAGGAATTGCTTTCCATACCTTATTTAATCCATTGCGTACTTTACTATCCTTTTTCATGGAGTAAAATATTAAAGCATAAAGAGGTCAAGTCATTTGTTAAAAGCCACACAACCTAGTGGTGAAACCAAGCTTGGAACCAAGCTTAGCAGACTAACTCCAGAGTCCACACGTTCAGCACACTTAGCACTAATGAAAGGAACATATTCCAGGCTGCAGTCACTTCCTCAAGTGCTGAAAACATCAGCACCAAGAGCCACAGGCACCTAGTACCAGGGCCAGAGAACCAAGGAAAAAATCAACCTTCTCTGACTCAGTACAATCCAATAATCTAAGATGCCCAATGACCAAACAAGTAACTATGCAAAGTAATATCTCCCTCACTGGAAGTCAAAAATGGGACCATAACACATTCAAGGTTGTTCTGAAGGGAACTCAAATGGCCCTAGGCCTGCATGACCCATAGAAGCCAACAGCTGGCGATCAGTACCTGCCACCACCACTAGCTGGTGTCCCCCTCTGAGGTCCCCGCCATGGGCTGAACTGGGTCCCCCCAAATTTACATGTCTGAGTCCTAACCCTCAGTCCCTTAGAATGTGACTATACTTGGAGACAGGGCCTTTAAAGCAGTAATTAAGGTAAAATGAGGCTATATGGGTGATCTCTAACCCAATATGACTGGTGTCTTTATAAGAAGAGATAGGACACATGCAGACAAAGAGGAAAGACCATGTGAGGACACAGCAAGAAGGCAGCCATCTATAAGCCAAGGAGGGAGGCTTCAGAAGAAACTAACCCTGCCTACAGCTTGATCTCAGACTTCTAACTTCCAGAACCAAGAAAAAATAAATTTCTAAGTCATCCAGTCTGTGGGGCTTTGTTATGGCAGCCCCAGCAAACTATACAGCCCCCAGGGGAGGGCATAGCCCAACAGGAGCAGGTCCTTGCCCTGGCTGCCCTCTGGCTATCACTCTGCTCCATGACTGAAATCAGTCTTTTCTAGCCACAGCTGACATGGCCTGCCCGTCTCCTCCAAGCTTCTGAGGCTCACAGGCTGAGCCAGGCCCGCTGACCTCCCTACCTCCAGGTTTGGGATAACTGGTGCTTTGCTCAAAGCTGGAGCACAGGTGACTCTAAGAAATGTCAGCCTCGGAGGACCCATGGGGCCTAGACAGCTGCCTCTCCACCACTGCTCCCTTGAGCATCTGGCTCCTGGCTTTCACATATCCAATCAGTGCTCACTTTTGCTAAATCTCACCACTCTGAGAGGAAACTTCCTAGGGATATTGTTTGTTTTACAGGAGCGCTCTCCTTCCCAGGTTGCATAAGTACTACAGGGGCCCAAGCAGAGAGGGATGAGATCCAGAGCATGGAAGCACAGCCTGGTCATGTGCTGAAACACCTGCCACCTCCCCGGACTCTGACCCTGAGGCCAAGCTATGTGCACCTGTGAGCCTTCCACAAAACTTCAGGTGATTATTTTCCTCAGGTGGGCTTCCACCAAACTCCCATGGGTAACCCCACCAGTCTGCCACTAACAACTACAACTGTCTGCACCCTCTCCAATGTAGTCCTGATCTAGATCCACCCACACAGGGAAGGGGGACTACTGCCCATCTCCACATGCTGGGGGATGTGGAGACCAAGCCCCAGACAAGACACCTGGGTACTTGGCAGTCAAATGAATGCAGGCAAAAGCCCTTAACCATCTGATCATTTCAATGCTCTGCTTAAAACTGCTGTGATACAAGTCCAATTCCTTAAAATGGTAACCCCACCAACATTTCCAGCCTTCTGTTCTACCACTTGATTTCTTGTTTCCTGGTCACAATCATACAGATCCACTCATCCACACTGAGTTATTCTCCCCCTTCGGGATACTGGTACCAATCATCTTCTCTGCCCAGAACTTTCTACATCTTCTTTGCCTGGTTAGCTCCTATTCGTCCTGCAAGTCCCAGATGTCACCTCCTCTGGGAAGCCTTCCCTAAAACCCACCTAGGTCTGAGTTTGTTACTCTCCTACGAGCTCCAATGATACCTATACATTCACACTCACAGCATAATTAGCACTCTATGTAATTACTTGTTTGGGGAAAGGGGAGACAGAAGCTATTAGCTCAGCCTCATTTCCACCCCTAATCCCACCCCAAGACAGTAAGCTCTTTAAATAGGGTGAACATCCTGGGGTAGCCACAGTTTTGTCTATGTTCCCAGCGCAATTACTAATTGCACCCTCCATTTGTTTTCTTTGGTTTCCCAGTTTGGATCATAAATTATTTGGTCACCCTGTCTATATAGGCAGGATCCACATCTATCTTGCTCACTGTCTTGAACCCACGGACTACCATTATTCTCACAAAATCCCCAAAAGCAGAAAAAGCAAAAGTATGATGTATTTCTGTTTTAGAATGAAGAACACGAGACTGTAATGCCAGCTTATTTGCATATATTAAATCATAATGTTTTAGTTTATATTATCAAAACGCATACCCCCCAAAAATTCTGCACTGAATATTAAAAATTCCTCTAGTGAGAACAAGGATGAAGTATCTAGTCACCCTCATGAATATAGCTGGAGACCTTGGGAACCAAACTAAAATATAATGTTTAAGTCAGTTCTTCCAGTCACATTAACACACCCCTTTTCAGCTCTTACTTTAATTTTTAGCTCCATCACTCCTCTATGAATAGAAACATAAAATGCTTGGATCAGTTACACAGTCTTGTCAAAATAACCTAACCGGCAATTATAACATCCTAAGGTGCTTTTTAAAAATGTTGCCATGAAAAGTTTTTCATTAAAGAATTTCTTATAGCTCCCAGACCACTGAAAATTAAACCATCCATTTGTATCTTTATAGATGACAAAATATAGATCTTGAGTGTTTTGCTATATAAAAATTATCTGTATGACAACAACATTATTGTATGGAAAAAAATCAATGTGCTACATTTATGTAATTATTTTATTTCATTAGAAAATTCTGTATAAAAAAGTTATTAATCAGCGAATGAACATTCTTCTCTGATTAATGACTGCCTTCTAATGAATAGAAAATATACAGTTTATTGTTCTCTAACCTATGATCTAGATGTAATCCTAACTCCATTTTCAAATGGAGAAACAGTCTTCTTGTTAAATTTTAAACCATGGACTCTTCATTCATTCAGATATTTACTAAAGGCTCAATATATTTCCAGCAATCACTGAACAAGATGTGATGACAGACACGAAAGAATTAAAAATAGTCTCTGCCCTTCAAATAGCTTGTAATCTGCAAGTAAGGCATAACATCCACATTTGCATCACCCTAATAGTACAAGACATTCTGCATTTTCATCAACTGAGAGATTTACAATTTTTTTCTCATTTTAAAGTTTCTAAAATTGAGGCTGTATCTTAAATCAACTGCTGATGTACTGAAAAGCTGATGTGTCTCTTACATCTGCAAGAAGCGTTAGACCTGGGGAAGCACCATAGTTCAAGTGCCTAAATAAGGAGACTAGGATTACATGCAATCTTACATTTAATTCTTACATTGATCTAGTATTATCAGAATTAAATGAGCCCATCTTTTTCAGAAGAAAAAAAGCAGAGGCCCAGCAAGCTGAAATGCTTGAGGTAAAAAAAACTGGGAACTGGTGAAGCCAAGACACAAATCCAGCTCTGTTACATTCTGCTGCATCACATCGCCCTACCAAAGGCAAGATGGATGTCGGTGAGAACAGTGGAGGAAGGTGAAGTGGAGGAGCACTGAAGGATGCAGAGAGAAAGGAGGAGGCTTTCCAGATGAAAAGTACAACACACTGAAAGCCACGGGGGCTTCCAAGTTACACTCTTGTAAAATAAGAACTCTGTACCACTGGAGACGCAATGTAGACATGTATTCAGTCTGCCATCTTTAACAGGAAGCCCTTTCGGTAAGTTCTATTTTTTTTTTTTTTTTGCAGTACGCGGGCCTCTCACTGTTGTGGCCTCTCCCGTTGCAGAGCGCAGGCTCTGGACGCGCAGGCTCAGCGGCCATGGCTCACGGGCCCAGCTGCTCCGCGGCATGTGGGATCTTCCTGGACATGAGCACGAACCCGTATCCCCTGCATCGGCAGGCGGACTCTCAACCACTGCGCCACCAGGGAAGCCCGGTACGTTCTATTTTTATACCCATTTTCCTGAATGGGAAATCGAGGTTTAGAAAAATTAAGTAACTTCATGAAGGCCACACAACCAGTATGGGAGCCGGGGTGAAAACCTAGCTAGTCTATATCCAGACCCACTCTTTTCAACCAGTAAGCTATCCTGCATCTCCAGCTGGTACAGGGTTCTTATTTTACAAAAGTATAACTCAGAAGCCTCCATAACTTTGCATGTGTTGCACCTCTCATCTGGAAAGCCTATAACAGACATGCTCATTCTCTCAGACAAAATAGTTGGTTTTCTATGAAAACACAGATCTGACCAGGCTGAATAACAAAGAATTCCTCTAACCATTCACTAAGCATCTTCTCTCTCACTCATTCAACATTTAAACTGCATTTACCATACGCCAGGAATGCATATAAAGGAGTACGATTAAAATGACTTTGTAAACCCAAATGTCTGGGGTTTTTTTTTTTTAACATGACAAGTGTTAAAAGCTATCACTTCTTAAAGCATACTTTTCTTTTTAAAAAGACACGTAAGGTAGAAGAAAGGACGTGGGCATGAGGTTAAGTTCCTTCAGCTGAGTTGAGCTACTCCTTAAATGACATCTTAACTGTGAATTATAGGGGTAGGGACCATGTCCCACTCATCTCTGTTAGAAGGAGCCTTGTTCCCAAAGGACTTGCTAATAAATGAATTGTTTATAAATAGTTCTTGTTTAGGGAGTTAATGCACTTTTATCACAAATGCAGAAGTTCCAGACCTCTCCAAAAACACTTTTCCATGTCATTACAAAGGCACTCCAAGTCTTTTACAAAATATGCACATAATCCTAACCATTTCAAGACATCAAAACCAGAAAGATATCCAAATTTCAATTTCATTTAAAAAATTAGTGTCACTTTAAACCTTCAGTGCAACATTGAACAAAACTGTGATGTGACAGTCAATGGGCGTTTGGTTTGAGGGGTCAGGGAAAGCCTCCAAAGAAATGAAGTTCACCTAAAACATCACTTAATGGGCTTCCCTGGTGGCACAGTGGTTGAGAGTCCGCCTGCCGATGCAGGGGACGCAGGTTCGTGCCCCGTTCCGGGAAGATCCCACATGCCGCGGAGCGGCTGGGCCCGTGAGCCATGGCCGCTGAGCCTGCGCGTCCAGAGCCTGTGCCCCGAAGTGGGAGAGGCCACAACAGAGAGAGGCCTGCGTACCGCAAAAAAAAAATAATAAAAAATAAATAAAACATCACTTAATCATGCAAACGACAAAATACTAAAGAATATCCCAAGTCAGAGACAAGAAAGTTTTCCACATTATGTTTTGTGATTTGAGACATGTTTTGAATTGCTCCATGACTTTTTGGCATGAGTCAGAAGAAGAGGAGGAGAGTGGAGACTGTTTTCTTGGCTCAGTCAATAGGCTTGGGTGGGCTCAACAAGTGGGAGGACAAATCTCAGAAGAGTGTGGAGGAGGTGGAGGGGAAAAAAAAGGCTGTCAAATCCATCATGGTTGGTATTTCACAATGACTGAAGTAGAATCCTTTCTTTATCAATCCTAATTTTCCCAATGCACAAAATCTAAGATCACATAATTTTTTTTTTAAACCCCACATTTGTTTATTTATTTATTTGTTTTTTTGGCTGTGTTGGGTCTTCGTTTCTGTGCGAGGGCTTTCTCTAGTTGTGGCAAGTGGGGGCCACTCTTCATTGCCGTGCGCGGGCCTCTCACTGTTGTGGCCTCTCCCGCTGCAGAGCACAGGCTCCAGACGCGCAGGCTCAGTAGTTGTGGCTCACGGGTCTAGTCGCTCCGCGGCATGTGGAATCCTCCCAGACCAGGGCTCAAACTCGTGTCCCCTGCATTAGCAGGCAGATTCTCAACCACTGCGCCACCAGGGAAGCCCAAAGATCACATAATTTTTAAGTGTATTTTCTAATGGAGACATTATTGCCCTTTGGTGATATTCTACCTATTTATAGGATATACTGTAAATAGTGCTATATACTATTTGTGAAAACAACATCATCATATTTATGTCATGAAGAAAGCACACTATAATTATATCCCATGGTTTCAATAATTGTGTATAACAGAAAAATGGACTTGCCCACGTACATCACAAAAACTTTAAGTCCCAGGAACTATCTAATGTCTTCGTTAAGTATTTTTTATCCACGTACCGTCAAAAACAACGACTTTGTGTCTCTCTGGGGAAACTGCTAAAAATGCCACTAAGCAAAATCTCTTTCATAATTGCTCAATAATTTCCAAGAGGTCAGCTATCACAGATAATTTTCTGGAAAATATTCAGCACAACCATTTCTCTTGTGGACCTTCTAAAATCTGGTCTTGGGTTCTAGAAAGGATTTAGCACAAGGATAACTGTGCAGATATCATAATTAAACTGGTTTCAACTCCCACCTCACCAGCAATATCACGTTGGGCAAGTATGTAACCCGTCTGTGTCTCAGTTTCCTCCTTCTGTAAAATGATGTTAACACCACCTACCTCACAGCATAGTTACAGGGGTTTAAAGAGTCAATACAAGTATTAAGAACAGTGCTAAGAACATAAAATCAACAAGTTTTAGCTGTGGTCATTATAACACCAGCGTGAAAAACGCTACAGACTTCAACTCTATCATACGTCCTCATCCGTACTCCCAAATTACTGCCACTCTACATACTAAGGCATAAGGTAAATAAAAGCCTTAGTGAAGGTGCTGTGATAACCCTGTAAAGACACCTGGAAGACACCGCTCATGACTTTCATTTTGCAGCGTCCTTTTCAATGAGAATCTTGAGAGGGATTTCTTTCTGGTCCTAGTATAAAGAAATGAATTGTACTGATGCTCCTGAACAATTGGTTTTGTTTTTTACTATTTACTCATAAATGCTTTAAATCAAGTAACTAATCAAGCTTCACAGTTTACAAAAACTGCCAAGAACATTTAGAATGAAACATATTCCCCCTCTTCATAAGTATCAAGAACCTAATGGTATGCATTTTTCTATAATTGCTCTTGGTTCACTGAATGGCCATTCCCTTTCCTTTTACTCTGCCAGCCAATTCTTTTGAATAACCAAGGTATGAGACAAAATGTCTGGAGGAATAGGAAAGGAAATAAAAGTAAGAGCGATGATCTCATTTGGATCTTCTAGGTCTGTACGAGCAGGGTTGGCATCTGCTTCTGAGCTAAAGGCTTAGGAAGGGCAAAAACATAAAAGTCACAGATTTGGAAGTGGTCTGCCACAAGCATGCCCTCACCCATAGGTAATCTGCCCGACGATCAGTCTCAGAAAGGAATACTCCAGGCCCCTATGCTTCACTGTCCATTCCTCACAAAACAAAACACATATAATTCCAAGTCCATAGGCAATGAAACGACAGATTCTTGACTTAATAATCAACAAGTATTTGCTGAGTGCCCACCATGTTTCAGGCATTTTTCCAGGCACTTGGAATATATTGGCAAGTGGAACAGACAAAATGCCTGCCCCATTGAGCTTAACTTCTACATGAGAAGACAAACAATAACCGTGGCAAATAAGCAAATTATAGGGTGTGTCAGGGAGTGATATGAAAAAATCAAGCAAGCTAAATTGGATCTGGGTGAAGGAGTCATGTAAAAAAACAATTTTTTACCAGAAACTGAAAATAGATACTATAATAATTTTGAATGGTTATATTGGTTAGAATGATACATATGAATTTTTCAAAATAAACTTTTTGTCCTAAACTCACATTTTAAATGTTTGAAAACTTAACTCTGTTGATGTTTCTTCAGTAAAGTAAATACGTTTTCATAAAACAAAATAAATCACATCTTATCATTTGTATGAACCCTTTATTTCCCAGCCACTTCAGCAAAAACTAGGATTCCAGAAACTGTTACATAATGTTTCCTTTCTGGTCTTGCACCCACACCCATAACTTTGGAAACTCCCAGTGCAAAGGGAAGACAGGTCATCAGTTTCAGCGTTTGTCTCACCAGCTCTCTAAAACATAACTATCCTCTCAGCAGCCATATTCTCACTTGTCCCCTATGCAAAAATGCCCACTGCTGAATCTACAAATGCATACCCCAGAGGGCACAGGCTCATGCTAAAATCACCAACAATGGCAGTAAAGCCCATGACAGCCCTTAGGTGCCACAAAGACACTCCTCTGAAGGAGTCACTGCCCAAAAAAAGTACCCTTTCCTAAAACGACCACAATTCTAAGTGCTAGCACTGCCCACTACTCCAATGCTACCATGTACTCAGGATCCCTCAGGGGTTTGAAACAATGCATTTTTATCTTTCTTGCTCTTTGTATAGTATCCCTCTTTTTCTAGGACTTGGGCTTGAGGCCAAGTGGACTTGGGCCAGGGGACAATCTGGTGGCAGACAGATTGTGGTGTATGTGGATTCAAGCTTTTGCTCTGACACTGGCCCACTGGGCTGGAACTAAGCTTGTTAAGGTTTGATTCTCTCCAGATGATCTGTGATCTCCAGAAGAGCTTGCCCGACAAGTTCTCCAGACATGCTTCAATCTTAGGGTACATCCTGGGATTTCTGATCTATGGGAGTTGTATGTGGGCTTCCAGTTCTTTGGGAGAGAAGCATAGTTACAGGTTATATGGCATCAGGTGAACTTTGGAAAGTGTTGGAGTTGGCCCTGCTATGCACTGCCTACAACCAGCACAAAGAGCTGGCACAGCAATGTGCTGAGATAAGGGGGCAATAACTGAAAACAACAAATAAAAATGAAGTATGGGAAGCTACATCAAATTTCTCAAGGAAATGCCTTCCAAATTAAAATATTTGGGGTAGTTCACGATAAGAGATCTACAAATTCGGTACAAAAATACTGGAACTATCTAATATAGGGCAGTCATATCCTATATGTGAAAAGAGTTATCAAAATAGTGTTATATTCTTAGAGTTATAAACTTAAGAGTGAGAACTATAAGATACTGATGAAAGAAATCAAAAACAACACAAACAGAGGGAGAGATATACCATGTTCTTGGATTGGAAGAATCAATACTGTGAAAATGACTATACTACCCAAAGCAATCTACAGATTAAATGCAATCCCTATCAAACTACCACTGGCATTTTTCACAGAACTAGAACAAAAAATTTTACAGTTTGTATTGAAATATAAAAGACCCCAAATAGCCAAAGCAACCTTGAGAAAGAAAAACGGAGCTGGAGGAAACAGGCTCCCTGACTTCAGACTATGCTACAGAGCTACAGTAAATATAGATCAATGGAACAGGATAGAAAGCCCAGAGATAAACCCACTCATATATGGACACCTAATCTATGACAAAGGAGGCAAGAATACACAATGGAGAAAAGACAGCCTCTTCAATAAGTGGTGCTGAGAAAACTGGACAGCTACATGTAAAAGAATGAAATTAGAACATTCCCTAACACCATACACAAAAATAATCTCAAAATGGATTAAAGACCTAAATGTAAGGCCAGACACTATCAAACTCTTAGAGGAAAACATAGGCAGAACACTTGGACATAAATCGCAGCAAGATCTTTTTTGACCCATTCCTAGAGTAATGGAAATAAAATCAAAAATAAACAAATGGGACCTAATGAAACTTAAAAGCTTTTGCACAGCAAAGGAAACCATAAACAAGACGAAAAGACAACCCTCAGAATGGGAGAAAATATTTGCAAATGAAGCAACTGACAAAGGATTACTCTCCAAAATATACAAACAGCTCATGCAGCTCAATATCAAAAAAATAAACAACCCAATCAAAAAATGGGCGGAAGACCTAAATAGACATTTCTCCAAAGAAGACACACAGATGGCCAAGAGGCACATGAAAAGATGCTCAACATCACTAATGATTAGAGAAATGCAAATCAAAACTATAATGAGGTATCACCTCACAGCAGTCAGAATGGCCACCATCAAAAAATCTACAAACAATAAATGCTGGAGAGGGTGTAGAGAAAAGAGAATCCTCTTATACTGTTGGTGGCAATGTACATTGATACAGCCACTATGGAGGTTCCTTAAAAAACTAAAAATAGAACTACCATATGACCCAGCAATCCCATTACTGGGCATATACCGAGAGAAAACCAAGCCAGGTCATGGAAGCAACCTAAATGTCCATCAACAGAGGAATGGATAAAGAAGACATGCTACATATATACAATGGAATATTACTCAGCCATAAAAAGGAACGAAATTGGTCATTTGAAGAGATGTGGATGGACCTAGAGACTGTCATACAGAGTGAAGTTAAGTCAGAAAGAGAAAAACAAATATCGTATATTAACACATATATGTGGAATCTATAAAAACAGTATAGATGATCTATGTGCAAAGCAGAAGTAGAGACACAGACATAGAGAATAATTGTACGGATACTAAGGGGAAAAGGTGGGGGGTAGGAATTGGAAGATTGGGATTGACATATATACACTATTGATACTATGTATAAAGTAGACAACTAATAAGAACCTACTATATAGCACGGGGAGCTCTACTCGATGCTCTGTGGTGACCAAAATGGGAAAGAAATCCAAAAAAGAGGGGAGGGACTTCCCTAGTGGTCCAGTGGTAAAGAATCCATCCTCCAATGCAGGGGACGTGGGTTCAGTCCCTGGTCGGGGAGCTAAGATCCCACATGCCGCGGGGCAACTAACTAACTATTGAGCTAGCTCAATAGCCACAACTATTGAGCTCGCGCACCTCAATGAGAGAGCCCGCGTGCTGCAAACTACAGAGCCCACGCGCCCTGGAGCCCACGCGCCACAACTAGAGAAAGAGAACCTGCATGCCACAACTAGAGAGAAGCCCAGGCACCTCAACGAAAAGATCCCACATGCCTCAACGACCCGATGCAGCCAACAAAAACAAACAAAAAACGAGAGAATATATATATATATATATATATATATATATATATATACACACATATGGATGATTCACTTTGCTGTACGGTGGAAACTAACACAACACTGTAAATCAACTATACTCCAATAAAAATTAATTTTAAAAAATGACGATCAATCTTCCAATGAAGAAAATTCTACATGGCTATTAAAAACATTTTTTTCCTTCTTGTGACTATTTATTCTTCTGATAAAGAGTAGATCCAGAAGATTCCACCAAAGAAGACAGTGTTTCTTATATTTTCCCCTGAATATAAGAAATGTAGCAGCAAGGATATATTATAGAATTTTCTGCCACCTTGCAGATTTGGAAAGTGTTATGAAATCATAAACAAATCTGAGGTTCTAACCCAACCTCACAATGTATTATTTGTGTAACCTGGGTAAATCACTTGGCCTTTCTCAGCCAACATTTACTTCTACGTAAGACAGGGGTAGCACAACTCCTCCACATATACTTTCACTGACACTAAATGAAATGATGAGTTTGAAAGTACTTTCTACACAATGAGGTGCAATATAAGCAAACAACCTCATCAAACTCACTCTCGTCGATGTACTCATTCTGTAGCAGATGGGGCATTTATCTCATAATATCCTGAGAAAGCTAAGAAAACTGACTTTTTCACCCAAAACAGCATTCCTCCAGATCTTATTACATAATTCTATTTCGTAAAGAAGTGAAAAAAGACAACTACTGGTCAAACTCAAAGTTCATTATCTCCACAGAGCAATTTTAGCCAGAATATCTGAATAAAACAAGAATGAAAACATTCTATTATTGCCTAGGCTACTCTACGTAATGCCTTTTTTCTGACACCTTGAATCACTGCTTGCCTCATAGGTAACATTTTCAATTATTCAAGCACTAGTTAATATTGCTCGTGTTGGCATGATCAGTAATTACTGTCTTTAATAATCACAGGCATCTGATTCCAGCTGTTCCCATCTTTGATATAACCATGAGCAACAGCCTGGCGGACAGGAACTGACAGGGAAAGAATACAGCCGGGGGTCAAGTTGATGCTGGTGGTGTACTAGCTTTCAGTGAGCTACCAGAGTCAGAAAGACATGCTGAAAAGTGAGACTGCAGATTAAGAAAGAATGAATGTCCTGAGAGTTTTGTACAAAATAAAACATTTTCTGAACATGAGAATGATTTTTGAATTTAGATCTGAAGAAGCTGGCTAAATAAATCATACCTTCAACAACCTTCTTCTGAGTAATTATAAAAAGAATTCATCTGCATACTCATTCCCCTGCCAGATATGACTTTTCCCTTCCCCAGATGGCTGGGGTGAGTATCTGTGCATATGGCAAAGGAAAAACAGCAAGAGCTCAAAGTGCGTAAAAAGAAGTGAAGGCTTACAAAACGCGTATGGTGTGAGACACCAAAGGGACTATAAAACCAAAGAAGACCAACCAATGAACGCAAAGCCTGGGATACCCATGTCCTGGCCCCAGCTCTGTCTCCCTTGCACAAGCCAGTTTGCTTTTCTGGGCTTCTGCTTTCTCATGTGGACAGTTGTGTGATCCAACTATAATCAGTCTGGAGAGTTCTCTATAGCGTATGTGTAATTATCCAATGTTGAGGGTCAGCAAAAATAGGTAAAGCAATGTCCCTCAGTATCCACGGGGGATTGGTTCCAGGACCCGCTGCAGATACCAAAATACACAGATGCTGAAGTCCCATAATCAGCCCTCTGTATCTGTGGACACAGAACCCATGGATACAGAGGCCCAGCCTTAGAAGTAAAAATCATACCACCGCATGGATCCTGTGTGAACACCACCAAGAGACCCAGTCCTTTAAGAGCTGGTTCTAGGGGAATATGGAATCTGCATCTACCATAAATCAAATATATTTTTAGAAAAAAATTAATGGGGGAATGAGAATGTGTGTGCATGTGTAGGGATGCAGATGTGTGTACAGATGTGTGTAAAGGTATGCATATGTGTGTATGTGTAGGTAGATGTGTGGGGTGTGTGTGTGTGTGTGTGTGTGTGTGTGTGTGTGTGTGTGTGTGTGTAGAGGGGAGCAGAGACAATCCATCTCATTCCTCTGCTTCCCTTTTTGTCTATCGTGCCTCCTCTAAATCTCTGGCACTGAATGCTAATTTAATTTAATTTTTAACCAAGGCATGTGGGCAAGGAATTCGTGAAAGAGGTTGCATATTTATTTCCCAGGCTAGCTTAGAAGCCAGTCTACATTAGGGAGGGATTCTCTGTAGAATGGGGACAGTAAAGGATTAGTGATGTTGGTAGACAGGAAAATAGTGGCATCAGAATCACCTGAGGAAAGGCTTTTTCAATATCTCTATGCTTTCTCCTCTCTCTCTCCTTCCTTGAGATTCTCATATGATCCTGAAAGGACAGTCTTAATGCACCCACACATACACACACACACACACACACACACACTCATCACAACTGCAAGTTACTGCTACTAGTTTGCTGAGGTGGAATAAAAGATGAAGGATTTCACCGTTAATGTCCTTTCCTGCTCTGACACTTTAGGACTTTGCTCCTATCATTGATATACCTTCTAATTAAGGAAACACTTGAGGTGACCAGAGAACAACAGAAGTGACACCACATAACTATGTAGAAAACTGAGTGGCAAATAGATGAGTACTTCTAAAATAAGGAAATATATTGTACGGTAGAGCTAATCAGGAGTGGGTTTTTCATGGAGGAAATAGGTATTGAGCTAAACTTTGGTGCACAGACCTTAGAATGAGAGGGACGTAAAGCAGCGCGCCAGGGGCCAGGCATGTACCGGATCAAATATATGCAGGAGGGCACGATCTAGAAAGACAGTGAGGGAAACAGTGCCAGTGCTGGGAGTAGTGCCACGTCAGGATGACCAGGATAAATGGGGCCAGCGGACCTTGGGCTGCAAACTGCAGGGCGCCAGAACTTAGAGCGACAACTGTGGAATCACCACTGGCTCTAAAGCAAGAGACCGCTAGAATAAAACATGTGTCTGAGGAAGCGACTTCAGATCCTGGTGCCCAGGACGGGTCAGTGCAGAAGGTTCTAAGCTGGGATCCACGAACAGACTTCAAGTACTCGACAGCCCCTGCTGTTCTATGCCACTCTTCTTCTGAATCCACACGCATACACGCATTTTGTACAGGAAAGAGGAATGTATTACATTCTCAAAAAAGTATGTGACAACCGCTTTCCCCATCCGACCCCCATCCCACCCACACACAACACAGGAAACCTGAGAATTCTATAGTGTTTGCAAATTTTCCTTGCGGGTGGGGGAGGTGCTTCTCCTGGTTCAGGTGGAGCAAATCAGTAAAGGGTAAAACAGAACAAGAGCAGCTAGTTGGCACCATCCCAGGTGATCCTTGTGTAGCGGCAGACCCAGCAGAGGCTCCAGAGGGGAAGAGTGAGAAGGCACTTTCCCAGGCTCACTTTTTAGGGAGGTGTTGATAAAAGGGGCATTCGTGGATTATAGAAAGTTGGCTACAACAGCAGTCTTATCCTGAATTGGTTTACGATTATCACCTCATATCAAACCTCCTTTGCATCATAAAGCCAGTTTCTCAGAGCTACAGTGTCACATAAAATGTGTCTAAGTCATTCAGGAAACTAATTTAAGGAATTAGATCAAGTATGGCTAATTCTTAATGGAGATACAAACAGGCTTCCAAAAAAAGAAAGCAAACATCATCATATTTCTTAAATCAAGTATCAAAATCCACATTTGACCACTTCCACTTATTTAGTAGGGATATTTCTCAAAATCAGTATTTTAAAAACTAGAGTCAATCCAGGTTGAAAGAATAAAACATACCTTTTTCACTATCTTTATTTTCTACCAAAAGCAGTGCTGACTTTTTGGGTACTTCAGTTAAATTTAGTTATTGGAACATATGAATCATAAAAGCTGTACCTTTAAAAGAGTTTTCAGGAAAAATTTATTTTTTGAAATTTCAACCTGGTAAGCAAACCTTTGAAAAAGACTTGAAAAATTTGTTTGCAAAAGTACAAAGGAAGAAGCAACACCTGAGAAAGTCTAGCGAGCTATCGGCGACACTCTAAATTCTAAGGTGTTAATTATCTCAGGTTTCCAGGAGGCTTCTGCCCTGAAATATGCTCGGTTTCTGACTGTGCAATTCACGTTTCTATTTTTGATTGTACATTCCACATCTTCTATTAAGCTTTCCCTTCTCTGAATTCCAACAATTTGTGCCTGTGCTAGGGACACTTACATTAGGTCTAGATGACAGTTATAGATGTATTATAGTTATATCTTTCCTCTCTGCCGTTCTGTGAATGTATTCAGGACACGGAGCACCTCTCACCCACCTTCCACGAAAATATCTAATAAAGTCTGCTGAATGAACAAGTAGACATTGTTTAGAGAGTAGGTATGAACCTTACTGCAAACTCGTTGTGCAAAAAAATTAAAAGCTTATCTCCCTGTTTTCTACAACTCAAATTTAATTTCTATTCTATCAGCTGGAAAGCTCTGCCTTCTTGGGTTGCTCAAGCACAGTTATGGCATGGTCCTGGGATTTACATTGTGGTAAAGTTACCAGGGCTGGGCTGCCAGGTGCCTCTGGTCTCCAAGTCACCATGTAACCTTAGCTTGACTGTCATTAAATGCAATTATTATTTTCAGTCTTTGACTTACTGGGTATTGGCAACATCCAAAACAGATAAATGCTCTCTCCTTCCTGAATCTTGCTACTTCCTTGGCTTCTATGAGTCCATGCTCTCCTGGTTTTCCCACTTCCTCGCTGGCTACACATTTTTGTGTGTGGTTTTTTTTGGGGGGGGTGTTGTTTTTTTGCTTCTCCCTCTCTACCTAATCATTATGTGCTGTAGTTCCATGAGCTTCAGAGTTCACTGATCTACTTTATCTCTAGGCAATTCCAACAACCCCTATTAAAAATTGTATCACAGGCCCAGAGTCTTCTATCATGTCCAAACATACAATAACCTCCTCTTTGACATCTTCATTTGAACATCTTAAGACAGCTCAAATTTAATACTGCCATAACCACACATAATTTCCTTCACCCATCCCACCCAGCCCCCAACAGTTCCTATTCTAGAATCCCTTTCTTGATGAATTATACCAACATGCACCCAACTGCATGGAATGTCACCACCATGCAGCTGTATGGATTAGTATCGCCATCCATGCAAATGGTACCTCCACTCACACAGCTGTATGGAATGGCACCACCACACCCCCACAGATGTAGGATTCATAGGGTTCTCTCTCCCTCATTCTCAATATCCAATCGAGCACCAAGATCTGAAAATTTTACCTCTTAGCACTTAAATGGTCTTCCCTCTTTCTCTCCACCTCCTTAGGCCAAGCGACTACCATCACCTCTGATCTGAACCAGAGCAATAGACAGCAACACCTTCCTATACTGATGAGTGCTTTCCTTCAATCAGAAGCCACTGTTAGCCTTCCAGGTCCTGTCACTCTTTGACTACAACCCTTCCTCGGTGGCTTCCCACTGTTTATAGGACAAAGACCCAGGTATGGTCCTGCCCTACCCACCCTCCAGCATCATCTCCCCCCACACTCTCCCTGGCTCTCAGCACCCCACTGTACCTTGTTGTCACCACTGTTTTCCCCCAGCGCTGCACTGGGCCTCTGTATATGAATTTTTTCCTCCTTTATTTGAAGCATTCTCCACCCTCTGGCTTTCACCTCATTAACTCATCACATCCTTCAGACCCCCAACCCCACTTTCTCAGGGAAGGCTTCCGCACCACCCCCTCAAAGCAAATCAAACCCTTTTTACACTTCCATAACACCATGAACCTCCTATTCTCAGCATTTATTTCAATTGTAATTTTACCCATATTTGTGAAATCATTTGATGAGTGCCCATCACTTCCACTGGAGTGTCAGCTCCAAGACGACAGAGCTCTGATCTGTTTTCCTCACCGCTGAATCATCAGCACTTGGCACAGAGCCTGGCATCTAACAGATGCCCCATAACTATGTGCCGAATGAGCATTCTTGACAGCACAGAATAATATTAATGAGAAAACTGGCGATGTTCATATAAGCAAAAACACCAATGGCAGCATATTTAAGAAACAACAACAACACAGGATCTTTTATAGCTTTCGTCCTGAAACGAGAGCATAAGGGTCACACAGACCCAGCAGGTGTGGCCTGTGAATCAGAGCTGTCCCTTCAGCATTAGACACTGAATACTGGAAAACATAGGTGGTAGTCAAAATAAAAGTGCCTACATTCTCATTACCCCCACACCCAGGAAGAGGTGATAATGGGAAGAAAGCCCTGCTCTCCCCAATAATAGGGGAGCAACCTTAGCTCCCAGGCCCTCCAGCCTCTGCTTAAGAATAATCATATAGTAGATAGCAAAAATTTACTGAGTACCTACTTCCTGCTAGACAAGGAAACTTATATACATTATCGCACTTGATCCACATAATTATACTGCAGAGTGGGTATAACTGTCTCCAGAATACAAAGGAGGATACTCAGGTTCAAAGAGATAAATAACTTTCCAAACAACTAGTAAACAAAAGAACCAGGATTCAACCTTAGGGCTCTCTTTCTCTAAAGCCATCCCACTGATGCACCCCACTGCTGCTGTTACACAAAGCAAGAAAGGCAGCTACAAGCAGCCAAAGCCCCACTGGCTGTAGAGGAGGTAAGTGGCTGGTGGACACTGTAGTCCAAAGATAGCTTTAATATCACTTGTCATCGAAAAGGGCCAGAGCAGCCAATAGCAGTAAACAACAGCACGGAGAAGGTTGGATGTGACATCTGTGGCACATGAGAAGCACCTGAGAAGGCTGGATCCCAGAAGAAAAGGTCTCCACTGTGGGACCCAGCCCTGCCCAGTACCCTCCAGCAAGGGACAGCAGTGTGAACACAGAACAGTGAAACAGAGCCGAGGTCTGCTCCTGATGCTGGAGTGCCTTAGCCAGACATGTGTTGTTTTGTTTCCACTGTGGAATTAATCCCAGAACTTTCCTTCACTACACTGGTGGCCAAAGAAACCCCTGATTAAATAAAAACAAAAATTAAAAACTTTGGTATAAAGCAAGGTTGGAAGTGTTGTTATTTTGAGAATACTCAACATAGGGAAATATAAGAGAGATAAATTACTGGATTCCTTTAAATAGCCAACTCCCAGAAGCTTTAAAGATTTTTTCGTTGTTGTTGTTTTATTAAATCTCGCATTACTTGACAAAGAGGCTTAGAAATTAGATATACGTAATACTAGAGGTTGTAGAGAAGCCTAGAGAAGCCTTTCAGTACCTCCTGGAAGCCTGTTTATTTACAGAGCCTGAGAAAGGGAGATGGTTCACACTGGGAAGAATTAGAAGGCAGGTGGGGAAATGCTTTTTGAGACTAATTTAGCCACGGGTCTTAGAGTCACAGGGGTTTTTAGAAAGAAGAGTGAGATAAAGAAAGCCAAGTTTCTAAAGATATTAGTCTGCAGCAGTCCACAGGAAGGGATGGAAGAAAAAAGAAAGTGGCACAGAGAGACCAGTAAAGAAGCTACAGTGCTGAGGACGTGAATCAGAAAAGCAGCCAGGAGAACAGAGGGGAGAGGAGGGCGTGCGAGATGCTGGGAAGGAGAAACTGAGAGGCCTGCGGACTGAATACTGAGATGACAGCCTAGTTAGCTGCAGATAAGGTCAGACACACACGAATAGGGTAATATTTTACTTTTACACAAACATGCAGCTCCTTTAATCCACACTTCCTGAGCACCGGTGGTACCAAGTCAGAGAAGACCAAGATTCAAATGTCTAGAAAAGGCACATTTATTGATACAGAAGATCAGAGGTTACCTAGGATGGAGCGGGAGTGGAATAAACTTTGGGGGTTGATACAAATGTTCTAAAAGTGGATTGAGGTGATGGCTGCACAACTCTATATACATAGACTAAAAATTATTAAGCTGTGCACTTACAATGGGTGAACTTTATGGTCTGTAAATTCAACCTCAGTAAAGCTGTTCTTTTTTTTTTTTTTTTTTTTTTTTTGGAACAGAGAAAGGTTTGTTGCAGGGCCATGCAAGGAGACGGTGGCTCATGCCTTAAAAAGCCCAAACTCCCCAAAAGCTTTCAGCAAATCTCATTTATAGGAAAGATGAGGGAGGGGCGTGGTTAGCTGTTGCAAAATTTTTGGTTTCAGATCCTTTGTTCTTGAGGTCAGGTAATGATGTTCCTGTAAATCTCCACCAAAACAAACGTTATTCTCTGTTCTGACAAGAAAGTGCAAGGTCCCAAGGCACAACTTTCACCCTCCAAGGTCCAGGTCCTTCCTCATAAGAAGGGGGTCCCCGCTCAGGCCGGTTACCCTGTCCGTGAGCATTCATCCAGCACTCAGTCTGGGTCCTCCCACCAGGGCCCAGGCCCAGATGAAGAGGCAGATCTTAGCTGGCAGTGCCTTCAGGGTCAGGTTCCCAGACCCTACCCAGAAGTCATCACTGAGAGAGCAAGGCACCCAGGATCCAGCTGGCCCTCAGGCTCCTCAGGCCACCCAAACACGGGGGCGGGGTGGGGGGTATGCCGGGTCCTGCAGACTGCAACACACGCAGACCGAGGGTCAGGTTCCCAGACCCTACCCAGAAGTCATCACTGAGAGAGCAAGGCACCCAGGATCCAGCTGGCCCTCAGGCTCCTCAGGCCACCCAAACACGGGGGCGGGGGGGGTATGCCGGGTCCTGCAGACTGCAACACACGCAGACCGCTATTGCCACTAGGTCGCAGAGGCAGGGACAGGGGAGAGGTTCGTGTTGCCCCAACGCCTGGGCCCGGTCAGTGGGTGGCCATGGCGAGGGCTCTGGAACTCTGCAGGACACAGCCCCCAGCCTTCTCTTCTCCCCAGGCCCTGCCAGCCAGAGGCTGGAGGGCCTACAGCAGCGGTCCCCAATCTTTCTGGCACCAGAGACTAGTTTCGTAGAAGACACTTTTACCACGGACCGGGTTGGGGGAGAGTTCAGACGGAAATGCAAGCGATGGGGAGCGGCCGATGAAGCTTCACTCGCTCCCTTGTGCTCACCTACTGCTGTGCGGCCCAGGGCGTGCTAACCCCTGGCCTGGAGGACCCCGGGGAGGAGGCTGCGCCCCGCCTCTTACCGCACTCTCTGCCGCGACAACCGCCACTCGGGCGACCGATGGCCCAGCGGGGCCTCTAACCACCGCACTAGTGGTCTTGCGCTCACAGCTGCCTGCTAAAGGTCGTTCAGGTGCGTCTGCTAACAGCTGCGTGCCACCTTGCTTCTATTACAATTCCTCCCTTTTCTTTGATACTCCTCACTGTTGAGGAGAGAACGTGGGTATGTTTTGGATAGAGTGGTTAATCATAAACTCAGTAGAGGAACTGGGTTTTAGGGGGACTTGGTTTTGACCTCCAATCCTGTTTCATCCTTCACATATTAGTAAAGCTGTTCTTAAAAAAGTGATGAGAGCCACGGAGAAGGGACAGTCATACACGGTAAAGGGAACTGAGAGTGAAAGGGTGGGGTGGGGGGTAGTTTGCGTTTTAAATAGGTGATCACAGCGGACCTCAGTGAGAAGGTGACATTTGCGCAAAAACCCAAAGGAGGTGAGGGAGGGAGCCTGGGGACAGCCAGGAGGAGGAGCAGCCCAGGTAGAGGAAACCAGGGACGACGTGCACAGGTTCTAAAGTAGAAAAGGAGGCCAGTGAGACCAGGGCAGGAGTGGACAGTGACCAGTAGAAGGTAAGGATAGAGGAGGATAGGAGGGGATAGATGGTATAGATGGTGTTGGTTCTTGGGATGGAATCTAATGCAGTTTTGAGCAAAAGAGCAAGGTGATCTAACTCAGGTTTTAAAAGGATCACCCCAGCTGCAGTACTGGGAACAGTCTGGGAAGCAAAGGAGACCAGCCGGGAATCCGCTGCAGTAGTTTAAGCATCAGCTGGTGTTGACTGGGGCAATGGTGGGAGCAGGAAGGTGGTCAGAAACGGTCAGATTCCAGGTATGTTTTGAAGGTAAAACCAACAGAATTTCCTGACTGCTTGGATGCGAGCGGTCAGAGAAAGAAGCCAAGGATGACTCCACGGTTTGGGGCCTGAGCAACTAAAGATGGGGAAGCTCTGGATGGGGCAGGTCTGAAGGAAAAAAATTAAAAAGCATGTACTGGGAACTTTGCTACTAAACTATATTATATCTGCCAAAGTCACTTCACATAATTTTGGTAACATTCTCCTAAAGGCCAATTTGACTCTAAGGTAGGTTTCCTTCCAACACGTTCATTAGTTGGGGTACTTTAGGGAAATGAATTGGCCATGCAAAATGTAGAAATATTTATTTAAAATTCTGATTCTTGGCCTTCTTTTTATTCTTAGGACTGCTGAACAGCTTATTTTCTTATAACTTCTTAATTATGCTTCTAATGACATTAGATTGAACCTGCCTGGAAAGGTCCTGCTGTTGGTCCAAAGTGAACCAACAGAAAAGAGCAGTGACACCAATGACAGTCACTTAGCCCTCAGTGATTCTTCTTAAACAGAGCCGCTGAGCTGGGAAAAGGCCCAATCAATGAATGCTGGGCTAAGTTAATGAACTCCATCTCCTATAAAAATATCAGTGTTAGAGCAAAATTCATAAAGTGTCACAAAGAAGTGCCAAAATTCAAGGTCAAGTTATTTCTCCTTAGAAGAAGGCTCTCTAAAGAGATGAAGGTAGAAAAGGTTAAATTCCTATCTGCAGATTTAAATAATACCTACTCTCATTTCACGATGTAAAATACAGATTTTTCTTTCTTGCACTTCTAAATTTATGTGTGTGTTGGGTTCTCTCTATTTATTCTGCACATCTGGCCACCGGACTTCTCCATGTGATCATTATCATTAATACATGAGTTAGAAATACACATTAGGCTCAGCAGCTGTGCCCAAGGCCATTACTTCCTCTCATTTGGCACAGATGGACAAAGAGATGATTTTGGCAGACGAGCCAAGTGCTAGCCACCTAATGAAGCTGCAGCCTCAAAACCAACTGATGGTAAATGCAATTTTACAGTTATCCTCACCCTCCTCCCTCTCTCTCCCTCTCTCCCCCCGCTCCCATCCTTGACACAAAAAGCAGAAGAAAGAGTACACCCTAACTCTAATTTGCCAAAGCTCTAAACACACCATTTCATCTGAATTTCCAAGGAGGAAAAGAAAACAATTCCAGTTCTAAAATGGTCATTCTTTAGGTCAAAAGCGTTTTTTCTTCAACTCAAAAATAATCCTGATGGGCTTCCCTGGTGGCGCAGTGGTTGCGCGTCCGCCTGCCGATGCAGGGGAACCGGGTTCGCGCCCCGGTCCGGGAGGATCCCACGTGCCGCGGAGCGGCTGGGCCCGTGAGCCATGGCCGC
>NC_041223.1:62709964-62756772 GCF_002837175.3 Physeter macrocephalus
GCTCCGCAACGGGACAGGCCACAGCAGAGGGAGGCCCGCATACCACAAAAAAATAATAATAATAATAATAATAATCCTGCAAAAGGGATTAAGCTGGTTTGTACCTAACTTAATATCAGAGAAACCATCACAATAGTCATAATAATGATTAAATGAACACGGACAAACAAATATAAGTATGGTTCCTGCCCTTCTTTCATATACTCACACGCCTTAAAATGACTTCTATTAAAACTATAAGTGGGCAATATCCTCACCATGTATAACTCTCTTAGATTGTAAAATTTACTTATAATTTCATTAAGCTGTTTAATGGCAAGGTTTCTTTTTCTCCTTATCTGTATGCTGGTGCTTAAGAGTTGCATATCTCCTCAAAATGCCTGATATTCAAATGTTTTGATGCTTTAAGATCATGATAGTGAAGAAGGTCATGAAATTCCCCTCAGACGTAAAAGATGTACACACATAGTCACACTCTGTTTCAGCCAGTTTCTGAGGACAGAATATTAAATTTAAAAGCCTATAAAAAACCTGCAAAAAACCCTCCAAACCTTCCCTAAAATAAAGGGCAAACTACAATTCAAAATTACGGTTTCTCTGCTTCCAGAGAAATCCTGCTGTAAAGATCTATACTATTCTGCCACAGTTCACTACAGATAGACCTGTTAATCAATGACTCATAGCACTTTATCCACAGTAGAAACTACATTCTCCAGTTGGCTTATATAATGCCATGTAATCACCATCAACACTCTAAATCTAAAAAGGTATAAAAAAGCACCTGATTTTATCTTGTGCAGAAATGTCTATTTTTTTTAATCAATCAAACTGCTTCAATGTTGGGTAATACTGCCATGAGGATATTTATAAAGATGCTCTCTGCAGTAATTCACCTGATTCCTTGTACACAAATATGAGTGGAAAATCCTAACTTCTGTTTCAGCAGTGAAGACGTTAATCACACATTACAACTCCTATCCAGAGCACTTAGTAAAGAGTCGCCTGCAATGTTTAAACGTCCACTGAATATCCATAGAGTTGGGTGACCTCAGAACTTACTTACCTTGCTCTTTTGTGTTCAGTGTGAATGGCAAGAAAACTGAGGCCCAGATCCAGGTGGCACGGCGGGTCCTTGGGAGGTAGGAATAAGGAGCAGAGTGTGTGCAGGTCGCTGTGCTCTTGACCTGTAGCTCGGGGATTAGACCCACCATCAGAATCACTCGGGAAGGGTGTTCTAATACACAGGGGCTCAGTACCAATACAGATTCCAACACAGTAAATATAGACTCCAGGAATCTATATTTTTAAAACAACTCCAGGTCCTCCTGAGGACCATCTCTTTACAGAGCCTGGTTGCAACCTCTGGGCTGGACCTACTTGTACAACAGTGATCATGTATGATTTTCTAAAGCAAGGCTCCAGAACAGCCAAACAAATCAATAATGGAGCTCTTTTAGTATAAACAGAGCTTTAAAAAAGTATATCTAATTTTGTTCTCATGATTCTTACTATTATCCCAGTTTATAAAGGAGACTCGGGCACAGAGCTCCCGCGGCAGAGCTGGAAACTCACGGACTCTGACTCCGACCGAGGGCCCTTGTTCTCCCGATCCACTTCATTGCGCATGGCCCCCAGGCTCACCTCACGTACAGAAATACAGCCAGTGAGGGATTTTCAGTTCTGCTCTGGGACCCAAGCAACCACAGGTGGGAGCAGTCTTAAGAAAAGGCCTTATCAACACTGGCACTGCCCTCAGGAAGCCTGAAAGTTGGCCTGAGAGGGAAATGTGGCTGGTTCCTGTGAGGATCCTCTTTCCTGGCTGAGATACTGATGGATGCTGTGCCACCATATAGAAAAATCCTCTCCTGAAACTCAAACCGCTCCCATCCCTGAGGTCAACCATGAGGTTCCAGATAAAAAGAGAGAGAACTAAAAAAGTTCTTGAGTCAGTGATACCTGGGCTTATTTTATTTATTTATTTTTTAACATCCTTATTGGAGTATAATTGCTTTACAATGGTGTGTTCGTTTCTGCTGTATAACACAGTGAATCAGCTATACATATACATATATCCCCATATCTCCTCCCTCTTGCAACTCCCTCCCTCCCTCCCTATCCCACCCCTCTAGGTGGTCACAAAACACGGAGCTGATCTCCCTGTGCTATGCGGCTGCTTCCCATTAGCGATCTATTTTACATTTGGTAGTGTACATATGTCCATGCCACTCTCTCACTTTGTCCCAGCTCACCCTTCCCCCTCCCTGTGTCCTCAAGTCCATTCTCTACGTCTGCATCTTTATTCCTGTCCTGCCCCTAGTGGGCTTCTTAAATACCTTGCTCTATGGCTGGTTACTGTCCAACACATTTAATGGGCTCACTTAATGTTGAGATGCAAGAGGTCCTCTTTCATCCTTGCCTCTGCCTCTTCATCAACCAACACATGAATAAAGAAAAGGAACAGAATACCAATAGCTGCTGATTGAGGCACTGCAAGTTTGCATATGAGCCAAGAATGATAGCAACAAAATTCTTAAAGCAATCATAGGATATGGTTTTCCAAAAAGAGGTCAATACAGAGGAAGTAGAAGAACTCCAAGAATACAGTGCCCAAAAAGGAAAATACAGTAATCAAGACACATATTGAGGCGGTCTTGGAATTTCATGCCCCATTAGGACAAGGGGTAAAGTATGTCCTTATTTACAAAGGCAATACATAGCTAAACCATGTAACTGACTCTTCCTGTCCCAATTCCACACTTATCAAACCCTGAGCCACAAAGAGACAAGGTGCTGGCCAATGAGCTCCACCCACACCTGCAAACTCTTCAGCAGTTACATACATCAAATATATCAATATTCCACTTTAAAACAATTGATAATATGTAGTGACAATAAATTAACTACAGACTTCTGGAGAGCAATATTGATAGAACAACATGAAACACAAATCAAAAGCTGACAACTTTGTGAAAAATACAAGGTCAGAAAAGGAAATTTAACCATAAAACCCTACGGATGACACTAAGATTCACAAATTAGAGTTTCAGTAAAAAGTCAAGTTAAATACTGTGTAGAAAGGCCTTAGGGCTGTGCACGAGTTTCTCAAATGACATTTGATCAATTCGGAAGCCCTATCTTTAGAAGATATTAAATACCTTCAAGAAATGTTAAGTAGCTTTGACCCAAAGCTAAAGAAGATAAGCTGTGTCCAAATTAAATCAGATTGTACTAATTGTAATTAATGTTTCCATAGAAGAAAAAACCAAAACCTTCATTCCATATTTCTTTAGGCTTTGAATTCTCAAAAAACTAATCAGTCATATCAGCTCAAAGACATCAGTCTGAGAAAGACTAGTGAATCTTTGCAGCTGAAGGGTTATTGGATTATATCTATACTACTGCCTATTACAAAAACAGCACTTTAAAAAAAAGTCTCCTTTCAGGGAATGTCAAACAGAATAGATGAGGAAGCAAGTCAAAGAGAGACTCTATCAAAATAAATCTCTTCCATTTGGATATCTACCTCAATTATGAATCTAAATTTCCAAAATAATAACCACAGCTGTAACTTGGGAAGTGGTTGAGAATATGCTCATATTAAAAGACTTTTTTTTCCTTAGTAATATGATTTTGTAACTTTGTTGTTGTGTGAATTAGATGCAAACACAAGATCTGGCACTGATGTCATCTTGACTACCATATTTTTCATCCTGGAATTCAAACCTCACTATAATTAATATCTACTATATACCGAATCTTTTTTTTTTTAATTATACTGTAGTCTCTTCTGGATTCGCAGAGAGTAAAGACATAGGTAAAGGATATTCTGTCTGACAAACGATCACAAATTTAACATGAGCAATTCCCTAAGCCTTTCTTATTTTAGGTATCTAAACTAATGTTACTTACCAACTACTAAACATATATCTGAATTATTATATTGCAACATATTTAAAGAAACACTGAAATAAATACATACATACATACCAACCAGAGCACATTTAGCACAAGAAATAGTCTTTTCTATAATGAAGTGCTTTGTGATTCACTGTATGATAAAAACAGAACTTAGCATGGTATATAGGCTCCTAAAATTTACTGCTCAGACTACCTTCCTATAAATGTTCTTTGTTATCACTACTACAAAAGTCAACAGTGTAGTAGGCTGCTAGTAGTTCCCACGGCTGTCTGGGTTACCCCAAGCCCATGAGCTGGGGGGTAACCTTGAAAAAAGTCAGGATACACTAACCTCATCTGCACTCCTAGGTCATCAGAGAACCAAATGATATCAAAAAAGCAGAACGATTACTCTGCCATTTGTGAAGATAAGGACTTGCCTGGCAGGGGCGGGGGAGGGGACAGAGAGTGGTACAGAGAAAAAAGAAAAAAATAGATTTAACTAGGAAGTATTCTCTTCGGGAAGACTTTAATCCTATCTGACTTGAAAGTGAATTTGAGAAGTTTTTTCTTTGAGCCTGGGGAGCTCTTGACCTTTTCATAAAATTTACATAATTCAGCATGAAGGGAAACCCCTAGTTGAATAGAAAGATGTTGGCAACTAGAACTTGATCTCACAGAAAGGTTAGGAGGTCTGTACCCACCAGGTAATAGGTGCTGCTTTTATTAATCCACAGGGGACACAAGAGGCAGCTTTGTGCTTTTTACCAATGGAGACCCCTGAAGAGATCCCATAATAGGGCCCCAGTGAGCTGCCTAGACAGGAGAAAACTGACCCTCCCTCCTTTTCCCTGTGGCTTCAGGAGTTGCAGAAAAGAGGGGGAAGGCTTGTCAGAGCCTCTGACAGACATTAACCCCAACATACACATTCCTCTCCCCAGGAGAGCCCACCTAAGCAGTCCACTTCTCACTCAAAGCTGCATTACACAAAGAGGCGAGCTCCTCGCTAAGGCTGGCAGACCAGATTAAGACATTTTACATGGGACATACAATTTAAGTGAATTCTACCCTCATGTTGAGGAAGGCAAAGGTAGGAGGGAAAGGGGAGGCAAAGGGAAGGAATTAGTGAGTACTGAGATTTTATTATGCACCCGGCATTGTGCTAGATGTTTACTATGCGTATCTTATTTAGTCTGAGAATAGCCCTGTCATGAATTTAATAGAATTCCCATTTTACAGATGAGGAAAATGAGACTATGGGGAGATATGTTAGCTCGATCCCAGAGCCAGTACCAAGATCACACAGCCAAGAAGTGTCAGGTTTAGCATTCAAATCCAGGCTCCAAGGCTGTGCCACGCTACCTTGCACACACATACAACGTGCAAGAACTGGAAGAACTAAAACTTATAAATAATAAGGCTTCTAAGTAATGATTTTAAATGAGGCACCAGAACTTGTGTCATAAAAAATTGCAAAATGCCTCCTCCACTGCTCTTGGCATCTGTCCCATTAGCATTGACTGTGTTCCCACTGAAGCGATCAGCTGGGATGGGACTACTTATTCGAACAATATCCTGTATGCCAAACAGGCTGTGCTGGGGAGTAGGGGGATTATAGAAAAGTCCTGCTTCTAAGTAACTGGAACTAGCTCATCTGGCATGGAAAGTAGACATATTATACCTCAAACAAACATGCAGGAGCAAGTCAAGAGTCTACGAAAACTGCCAAAGATTTTCCTTCTTCATTTAAAAATCATCTTATCAGTCAGTTAATTCCAACCTTGTAAAACTCTTTTAGACAAAATTTACAGCTTTCGGTGCTTTCACCATATGTGGAATTAATCTGACTCCGAGTCAGGTTTGCAACTGTTATTTTTTTATACATAGTTCTTCTTAAAATCTCATCGAAATTTATAGCACCGTATGTCTAAATCAAGTTAAATTAAATGCATTAATGCATCACAATGTGCATATGAAACATGGCAAGAGCAAAAGAAATATGAAGAAAGTTGAGTGCTTCTTCCACCTTTTAGGTAAAGATCTCAGCAAGAAGGGTATAAGCAGGAAGGCCCCTATCAGAATCACAGAACCATGGAAAAGATGAACAAAACGAATTTCATCTATTTATTCCCAATAAGTGGGAAAGCAAGATGTTCTAGGATAAATTCTCAAGTTCTACTCTCCAAACTGGAAGAAATTCTGAGATAATGGGAACCAGATACAGAAGGAAGGAAGGAGGGAGTAAGGCACTGCCTGACACAGAGACAAAACCAGGTCTATCTCCACTGTCATCAGAAGCTCTGTTTAATAAGAAAGAAGGGCTCCTAACATCACATGTTCATCATATTTTCCATTACTTGCCAAATGTATCTGTGAAGAGCAAATCATCACATTGGCTTATACTGTACTTGATTGGAATTAAAAATCCCTCCAACTTCAAAGCGAACTCCTGTCATGCCAAACATCCTCAGTGCTAGACTCTAGCTGGCTGTCATGTTTCCTATTTTATTTCATCCTGTTACCTTGTGCCCATGATTCTAACAGGCAGTTCTGCCACCCAGTCATTCCAAATCTAGTACTTGAATCCAAGTCTAACTTCCACTTATTTGTCACATGTTTTATTTCATATTTCCACTCAGGAAACAAGAAGTTGACCCAATCAGGATCAAGAGGAGAGGCCATTTATCTGTTACTAAAGGCTTCTCTCTGGGTGTGAGTATAGATTTCCAAACAGCTAACACACAGCATACATTTCTCCTCACTTATCCCACAGATATGAGACTTCATCAAAGGTGTATCTAACATTAAAATCTCTATCTGCAGGAGCCTCCCTAACCTCCAAGCCTGTGACCCTACGAAAAGAAAATGTTTACACTGATATGTTCTTTCCTCATCTACTTTTCACAATCTCTTTCCCATTTCTAAAAATCCAGGTATTTGGCCACTCTTATTGCATTCATGTAAAATATCTATATATGCTTTCTTCCCACAGAAAAGTGATAACATGAGAGGAAATTATGTGCCGGTTGTTAGATGTTAAGAATACAGACACGCCGTAATAGTTAATGGGTATTTATTGTGTACCAGACTCTGTATAGAGAACTTAATACTTGGTTCATCCTTTGCCTTATGTTCAGTCTTTTAGAAGAATCAGTACTACACTCTCTGGATTCTCCTCTATGTCTACAACTCCCCTCTTGGTCTCCTTCACCAACTTGTCTTCCTCCACCCCCTCCCTACATCCCCAGTTCCTTCTTCTTGCTGCACTCCAGTTGGAGACCATATTTCTTCCCACAGACTGTGTCATCCCTTCAGCTACAATGATGAACTCATCAGTATCAGAGATCATGTACATTATCCTCTCAGCTCACAATTCCAACTGACTGTCTGGCAGAACCTTCCATCTTTTGACAGCTAAAGGGATCTTCATTTACTATAAGCATACCCAGCCACTGAGGTCCAGCACTAATCCTCCTCCTACACAGGATTTACCTGACCTCCACAGTCAGAATATTTTTTTATTTTTTCTTGTATCTGCGTTTCAGTGGAATTTTGTAACTCTGTCGTAGGATTTAACACACAATTGCCTCAAAATCACAATTATATACATGTCTATAACTGGCAGAGAAGAGTGGGTATGAAATGAGGAGAGTTGCTGAGGTTTAAAGTTTTCTGTCACTGGTCCAGTTTAACATCACAAAATCTTGGATTCTCATTTGTCAAATGGAAGTAACATGCTCACTTTCTAGGGATGTCGTGAAGACAATGTGGAAAGCAGTTTGCATGTAGAAGGGGCTGGAAAAGTAGAAGCTGCCAGGAGCAATATGTTTGTTTGCTTTGAATCCTTAAGGGCAGAGATGTTATCTCCACAGCACCCAGCCAGGACTTTGTTATATTAGTATTGACTAACATCTTCAAGGCTCTTTTATTAGATGTGTGACACATTTCCAGGAAGTGAAAAACTGGAATTTACTAATGAAATTTACTTATTTATCACTAAAGCCTCCTTCCAGAGGATGATTTTAGAATAACAGAACTATTAGAAGCGACTGTCCATGTGTTGGTTTTTTCTTTTTTAATGAGACCTATTTGGATCCACACAAGAAATGATGTAAATAAAATAACACTCCTTTCTGACCACCAGGTCTGCTTCAGTGAAGTCTACTGACATCTTTGTAGTTTAGTAGACATATGAGAAAGTGGCAGCCTCTCAAAAATATTTGCTTCATTACAAGATTACTTAAGGAGTAAAGAGTATTTTCTCTGCCAGGGTCCTGGAATCGAATGTCCCTTTGAGTTTCCAGTTACATTTTTGTTCCTTTGGAACCTTGCAATATTCTGTGGTAGGTTTTAACTAATTACCTAAAGCCTTAATAGGAACTTTTCATTGAAAGGTTCAGGATGCTCCTTTTTTCTGACCAACTTTTATCCTACCTCTCCCCGCAATGACAGGTACCCGACTGACTTTTCCTATACTTCTTAGTCCTACACGCAGAATATATTGTTACAAGCATGAAAAGTTTTAAACTATAAAAGCTTTTGTTTCACCAGATTCAAAAATTCCTCTTTTGGAGCACTTCATGTTCTTCCATTTTCTCTGAGATATGAGAAAGAGACCTAGGAACCCTCAGGAACAAACTTGGACCTGTTTATTGGATGTTGAGCATGTCTGTTAGAGATTTTAATATCAAAATCAGAAAACTCCCAATCACTCTCATAATGATGGATGTATTTGTTTACATCAGTATTCCGTTAGAGAAATACAGTTTAGAATTGAATGAGACCTCAGTAGTTATGGATTGCAAACTGGTAGGCCCCAGGCCACTTGTGGCCCAGATATATTTTTAATGTGGTCCTTACAGTTTTCTAAATTAAAGACACTTCAAATTTAAAAATCTGGAAGTTTCTTTTTTTCTTGGAAAAAAAAAGGGAACCTTTTAAAGCCAGGGTGGCAACAACCAGCAACAGGCAAGTAGGAGCTGCCCCCTTTACAGTGGTTTGCATGTTCCAGCCATAATCCACACCACCTCTCTCCCACGTGTTTCCCACTAGGCCTGCTCCAGTCCCTTACCTTGCCTGTCAGACCCCTGCACACACTGGACAAGCAGACACAGGATTTTTTAAAAGGCAAAGAGCCTGGATCCAAAAAGGGCTTTCCCATTCACTAGCTCTGTGACCTTGAGCAAGCTCTGAGTCTAGGTCCCTCAGCTTTAAATTGAAGATACTTCCTTGACCTCACAAGGTTGTTATGGGGATTAAAAAAGAAGTGTACAGAAAGTACTTTGTAAACTGGAATATAAAATGTTTGTCATCCTTATTCATTTCACAGCACCTGCCCCCGTCAGTAGCACGAATCGCCTCCACCTACCTCAGTTATGATCGCTTCCCTTCTTCCTCCTATCATTACACTCTGTATGACACAGTTTAAAATCTAAATAAAAAGAATTTTATATATTTCCTGGCCTCACTTAAAAAAAGGTAGAAAAAAGGAACAAATATCAAAGGAAAACAAAATGAATTGTTGAATGCCAGTGGGTCTTTACTAGGCCATTTCTGTTTGTAATGAAGGTATGAAGTTAGTGCAGAGTGTAATTACTGGACTGCAGATCTCTCCAAGTGCTGTGTGATAAGTTCACTCATCAGGTGCCTGAGGCCTAAAGGTGAAACTGACAGCCCAGTTCTTACGGGTTCCTGTGAGACAGACTTCCTCTTGGGCCTCACCAGTGCTCCAGTAAAGGATCCGATCTATCAGAAAAAAACCAACAGGATCTAGAAAGCTGGGCTTCCTTCCTCTCTACATTTTAATATAAGCTCTAAAAGCTTAGAATCTGGTGTATTAAGCTATGGCACACATTTTATATCTATATCTACCTTCATATAGATATACATCAAAAATCAATAAGAGACTTGAAAGAAAACAGAATCTTCTCAGAAATGGGCAGAGGTGCAAAAAACTGCACTCAAAGAGTGATGCAGTGGATACAGAAATGTTAGCAAAGATGTATGCTATGAAAGCTATATCCTTACATTAGGAATTCACATATGTATTCCTGTTCTGGTCATTTTACAACAGAAGATCATCCTTGTGTGGGGAACCATAATTAATTCATCTGCTTTTAATCTTAAGACAATCACGCCTGAGTGAACTGCAAAATATACTGTGGAAAGAGAGGGGAAGAAGGGATTTTAATTGGAATCAGCGTTCTTTATAAGATCACCAAAATGGGAGTAATTTATGATTCAAGACTCAATCCGTTGAAAAATCCATCTGACGAATCCTTTTTAAAGCACTCCATACAGTGCAATTACCGCTTTTCTTGAAGTTGAATGAAACCGTCGCCTGAATACAGATTAACGAATGCCAAATTACCACAAGGTCCTCAGTGTACATTTCACTTTTAAAAATCAAAATAAATAACAGCATCATTTAAGAAACCAGTTCTTTCAACAGACGCCCCAAGGCTGATGTTTAAGCAAGTCTCCTTGGCAACCAAGGAGCAAAGTACATATTGGGCTACGAGGAAGGGGAGAAAAGGGGGAGCAACTCCAGGGCTGGGTAGAATAAGTAACCGGGAATAGTAATTGCTCCCGCTAGACGACGCTGCTAGAGGCTGCATGCCCCTGAAATTTCAACTCCGGTCTCGCCCCCACTGGCTCACCAGCAGCCTCCCACCCTCTCCCTCCGGTCTGTAGGCACCAACCCCGAACAGGTTACGAGGAGAGAGAGACTAGCTTACCCGAGGGGGTGAGCGGTCTCCGGGGTTACGTACCCAAGGCGGCAGCGCAGGCACCGGGCTTTCCCTGATGCACAATGGCCCTGCTTCGCCCGACGATGCGGAGGTTAAGAGAAATCGCAGTAGCTTCTCTCTGCCGGTTTGGGGATGCAGTTGTGAAGAACGAGCGCGCTAGCGCGTGTGTGCGCGTGTGTATGTGTGTGTCCGTGAGCGTGTGTGTCAGTGAGCGTGTGTGTGTCTGCGCGCTCCCGGACTCTCCCGCGGGGAAACAGTGTCTCCTAGTAAATGAAAGCAGCTGCCAGCCCCGCGGGTGGCGCGTCCAGCTCGCTCTGCTCTAGGCAACAGCGTCAGCCTGGACACGCACCTCGGCGAAACCGCGCGGGCTCAGAGAGCGAAGGGCTCCGCCCCCTCCCGCCTCCGGCGAGCCAGCGCGCACGCACACCCCGCCCCCTCCGCCGGCGAGCGCGCGCGTCCCTCCTCCGCCCCCCGCCGCCGGGGAGGCGCGCACGCCGGTCACCCCCGTCCCGCTCCCGACGGCGCGCCAGCGCGCGCCCCCACTCTCTCCGGAAGTCGTCCTTCTCCACGACGGTCCTCTTTTGCTCTCCGGGACTTAGGCTGCTGGCCGCTGGATCGCTTGCACCGCCTGCAGCCTCAGCTGCGGCTCCTCCTGCGACGACCGAGATCCTGGGACCCAGCCCGCCTGTTCCCAGACTGCCTCCCAGGGGTGGAGAGCGACCTGCGGAAACAGACGCCATAACCCCAACTTGGTGTGGCCGCGGGCTCTGGCCCTCTGCTTCCCTCCCCCGACGCAACTAACTTGTAAAGTTCAAATTGCTCCTATTCCTAATGGTCCCTTTACAGGACCTATGTCGTGGCCCTCCTTAGGATAGCATACTTTACGGTACTGTCGAAAACGGCTTTCTGCTAACCTTAAGAAATGACAAGGGATCTCCAGGGATGGACCACGGAAGCCCTGAATCTGAGGAATGAGGAAGAGTATTTGGTTGCAGCTAATTCAGCATCAAAACTGCAAACAGACAACAACCCCAGAATACCACCATTAAATTTCGGGGCCTGGCCCACTCCTGTCACTTGCGGGTCATTCCTGTCATTCCTGTGTAAAACATCCTTAGAAACGCAAACCTAAGCAAAGTGAATAATTTTGATAGGTAAAAATATTACATATTTCACTTTTGAATTGAAAACCTTGGTCCGATGTGGAGTTATGCAACCTGGTAAACATGAAATGAAACTCTAAATTGGAGTAAGCTGTGTTTTGTAGGAATTCGGGGTTTAAAGTACTAGGAAGATGGAATTTCACAGAATGTTAAGTCCCTTCTCTTGCAGGTGTGTTCTTCCACAGTTGGGCTAGGAACAGTGCCCTGATCTATTTCAGGTGTCCCTAACATTCTCATTAGTCTCAAATCAATGGTTCAGCATTTTTTCCACTTTCAGACCCACAAGTTTTCTGGCCCTGTCCCTCCCTCACCCACTCCCTTGGGGCCCATCTGGCTTTCAGTGCTTCATTCCCATGGTCTTGGTATTTGGACTTTAGACCCTCAGTCGTACTTGTCTAGAAGTCCTGGACACCAAGATAGGCACAGGGAAAAGAATGACAAACACCTGACTACAAACATTAAGTGCAGTGTCATTTTCTAGAATTTTTCATAAGAAGTTTTATATTTTTTATTAGATGTTGTTTTATACCGGAAGATCAAATGTCGAAGCATGTTGGAACCCAAAATACTGACAATGACTTGGTGTCAATAAATAAAACACTCCCTTAAGATTCATAAAGTATTTGTCACTAAAGTGAATGTACTTAAAATTTTAAACCCCATGTATAAGGATTAGAATATGTTTGTTTAGAATAAACAAGGTATTTATCAAAAACAAATAGCAAAGAATATAACAGTATTTACACAGAAAAAAATATGCCACTAACTCACCAACTGTGTGACTATGGAAGGGTTTCTTACTGCCCAAGCTGGGTCTGTCTTGTTCATCACTGTATTCCTACAAGCTAGCACAATGCCTGTCACATATTAGGGGCTCAATAAATATTGCTGACACAGATACTGAGAATTACATAAGAAAATATACATTAAATGTCTAGTTCAGAGAAGGCAATTTTTTCCCTGTATGACTCCTTAAGATTGATTTAAAGCATAGTTTTTTTAATTAAGAAAGCCTTTTATTTCTCTGAAATAAAAGACTCCGTATTTGTTAGATAGCCATAAAAATTCAACCCAAGCGTGTTTTCCAATATACTGTTAGTAGAGGAGCAGATAGGTTTTAGGCACTATTTCTCTCTTGGGCACCATTGTATATGGTCTCTTTGTTAAGAAAATAGTTTAAAACAATGCTTCACAAAAGCTATGCTTTGGAATACTAGTTATTTGTTCAACAAAAACAATTTTTTTGAGCTCTTAGAATGTGTTGCACAGTTTGATCAGTGTAGGGCTTCAGCTGTCAATAAATAGACATTTTCCCTGTTTCAGTCTAGTGATATGAGAGATAAGCTTCAATTCCAGAACAAGCACCTGTCATAGCTGCCTTGTCCCATATCAAATGAGGAGTTAAGCATCCTTCTTAATGCCAGTGTCATGGTTTTCTGTCACAAACCAGTAGTGACATTAAGGAATCGCTGAGCCAAATTTCTAATTACTGAACTTCCAGAGAAAATGGATCATTACTAATTATGCCAAAACCAAAATTGATATTTTTGGCTGATATTCTCCAGTTTTCAAGTGGAAAATACAAAATACCTCTAGCTAACACCTCAATTTATTCAATTACCTGTTGGGTACATTTTGTAGCTAATTCATTCTGCTCATCAGGAGCTAGTGTCACTCAAAACTAGTAATGCCATGGGAAGATCTTTTACCAGTAATATTTTTTTTTTTTTTTTTTTTTTTTTTGGTATGCGGGCCTCCCTCTGTGGCCTCTCCCGTTGCGGAGCACAGGCTCCGGACGCGCAGGCCCAGCGGCCATGGCTCACGGGCCCAGCCGCTCCGCGGCACGTGGGATCCTCCCAGACCGGGGCGCGAACCCTGTTCCCCTGCATCGGCAGGCGGACGCGCAACCACTGCGCCACAAGGGAAGCCCTACCAGTAATATTTTTGATGTTTAGATTCTCTGTCACATTATCTGGTACCGAACACTGTTGTTGTTTATGTTGTTTTCAGTCTAATCAAGTAGACACATAATGGATGCTTAGAAAATATTTACTGTACTGAATAGAAAATAGTCCTTACCCACAAGACAGAATGTTTTAATTGCTCTACTAAATACGTACAAACAAAATACAAAAGAGATTCTTAGTCTTTATTAGGGTAAGGCAACTTTTAAAATAAATTGAATTTTTTCATGTATCAGATTGGCAAAGTAGTAAAAAGATTATAATACCCAGCATTAGAATATGGGTAAATACGAATTAATGAGAATACAAGTGGTTACAAACACTTTGGATGACAACTTGTCAGTATTTACACTTTTTTTAAAAAATGCATATTCCTCTTTGTACAGCAATTCCACATCCAGGGTTACTGTTGATTTGCAAACTGGCCCTCATACACAGAGGGCAAGGAGAGACCGAAGAAAGAGGCATTCCACTCCAGACTGGCAGGTGGGTGGTTTAATAAGCAAGGGAACTTACACAAGAGTAGATCTCTGCACCTGCCCTCCAGAATCCTCAAAGTTTATATAGAGGCCTTAACGGGGTTCAGCCACATATGTCATCCAGACAGTCTCAACAACACTTTATTCTCTCAAGACTACGTCCTTGGAGCAGCAACCACTGTGGGAAAAGTCGGCAGAACATACATTCCAAGGATGGGGGGGGAGGAGCCTTCAGTTGCCTGGGTCCATCTCAGGGGTCAACCAGTGGTCACATCCTCTCGATGACCTCCTCCAGCAGTTACCTCTAACAAAAAACAAAACCAAATCAAAAAATGGGCAGAAGTTCTAAATAGACATTTCTCCAAAGAAAACACAGATGGCCAATAGGCATGTGGAAAGATGCTCAACATCACTAATCATTAGAGAAATGAAAATCAAAACTATAATGAGGGGCTTCCCTGATGGCGCAGTGGTTACGAGTCCACCTGCCGATGCAGGGGACACAGGTTCGTGCCCCGGTTCGGGAAGATCCCACATGCCGCTGAGCGGCTGGGCCCGTGAGCCATGGCAGCTGAGGCTGCGTGTCCGGAGCCTGTGCTCCGCAACGGGAGAGGCCACAGCAGTGAGAGGCCCGCGTACTGCCAAAAAAGAAAAAAAAAAAAAAACTATAATGAGGTATCACCTCACACCGGTCAGAATAGCCATCATCAAAAAATCTACAAACAATAAATGCTGGAGAGGGTGTGGAGAAAAGGAAACCCTCTTGCACTGTTGGTGGGAATGTAAATTGATACAGCCACTGTGGAGAACAGTATGGAGGTTCCTTAAAAAACTAAAAATAGAGCTACCATATGATCCAGCAATCCCACTCCTCGTCATATATCCACAGAAAACCATAATTCAAAAAGATACATACACCCCAGTGTTCATTGCAGCACTATTTACAATAACCAGGACATGGAAGCAACCTAAATGTCTCATCAACAGAGGGATGGATAAAGAAGGTGTGGCACATATATATACAGTGGAATGTTACTTAGCCATAAAAGGAACAAAATAATGCCATTTGCAGCAACATGGATGGACCTAGAGATTGTCATACTGAGTGAAGTAAGTCAAAGACAAATATATGATATCGCTTATATGTAGAATCTAAAAAAAAAAGATACAAATGAACTTATTTACAAAACAAAAATAGAGTGACAGATGTAGAAAACAAACTTATGATTATCAAGGGAGAAGGAGGGGAGGGATAAATTGGGAGATTGGGGTTGACATATACGCACTACTGTATATAAAATAGATAACTAGGGACTTCCTTGGTGGTCCAGTGGGTAAGACTCCATGCTCCCAATGCAGGGGGCCCGGGTTCGATCCCTGGTCAGAGAACTAGATCCCGCATGCCTGCTGCAACTAAGAGTTTGCATGCCGAAACTAAGAAGTCCGCATGCTACAACTAAAAGATCTTGCATGCCACAATGAAGATCCTGCATGCCACAACTAAAACCCAGCGCAGCCAGAATAAATAAATAAATATAAAATCTTTTTTTAAATGTATAACTAATAAGAGCCTACTGTATAGCACAAGGAACTCTACTCAGTACTCTGTAATGACCTATATGGGAAAAGAATCTAAAAAAGAGTGGATATATGTATATGTATAACTGATTCACTTTGCTGTACAGCAGAAATGAACACAACATTTGTAAATCAATTATACTCCAATAAAAGTTAATTTTTTAAAAAGTGCAAAAAATTATGTAAAAGAATGTTCATGATAGCTTGGTAATATCCAAAAGAAAGAGGGAGAGGGAGAGGGGGAAAGAGAGAGAAGGAGAGGGAGGGGGCGGGGTGGAGAGAACTAGAGTCCATCATTTGGGGACAAGTCAAATTATTAGGATACTAAGTGGCCACTTAAAAAACTTACTAGATCTTTACACACTGATGTCAAAGATATATCACTAAGTGTAAAAAAGCAAGTTGAAGATCAATAGGAATAATATGATCTAGTTTGCATAAAAGCAGAGGAAGAGAGAGAGGGAAGAAGGGAGATGTGTACGTAATAGTATGTTTTTCCATTTTACTGGCTCGGGTGGAAAGGGGTGAATATCAAGCTGTCAGGGAATCCTGACATTAATCAGGCCACACTGGCCAACTACATTAACTATACCTGCATATAAGCCTGGTATGGATAGAAGATTAAAAACAAACAAACGTATAAATTAACTGTATATTTCCAACACTTGGTGAACATATTTCTCCAAGATTTCTCCCTTTCAACTCTGTTTCCGTACTCTTTCCTGACCCTCTCCCTTTCTTTTATAGCCATAGTGACAAACCAGTCACCATATTTTGCTCAGTCTCCTGTATCAGTCACAGTTCTTTGGATTCTGTTATAAGTTGCAGACACTGATTCTGGATCACTTAAGCAAGAATGCACTTTATTGGAAGGATACTGGTGACTCAGCAAATAGAAGGACTGGCAGGGAAAATCCAAATAGCCAAGCTTTGAAAGACCAGAAACCCAAATAATGTCATTCCATCCAAGATTCAAATTCCCAGGAGAGATTATTTGGCCCAGTCTAGGTCCTAGGCCCATCACTATGTGGTTTGTGGTGGAGAGGCTGTGGTGGGGATGGGTTTGACCATACGGAGTGGAATGGGAAAGAAGTAGTTCCCAAAAGGAAAGGAACAGTGAAGTTCTCTTACCTCAGTAAAAGGCAAGGGATGCTGTGCAAGCACAAACAATAACTGCTCATTACCGCTAACTTTTAAACGGAGACATAACTAAAGAATTTTATTTCCTTTTATTATCGCCGCTGCTGCCCTTTAACTGTTTCAAAACATATTTCAGGCAGAATCAGAATTATTATTTTTTTAAATATTTACCTGATTCCACGCCCTTTCACACTATTTTATTTCCCTATTTCAACATGATTTGAGAGTTTTTAAAAACATTTATTTATTTATTTAGGCTGTGCTGGGTTTCAGCTGTGGCATGCAGGATCTTCATTGCAGCACGTGGGATCTTTTAGTTGCAGCATGCAAACTCTTAGTTGCGGCATGCATGCAGGATCTAGTTCCCCGACCAGGGACCGAACCCGGACCCCCGGAATTGGGAGCACAGAGTCTTACCCACTGGGCCACCAGAGAAGTCCCTCAAAATTTTTTTTTTTTTTTTTTTTCGGTACGCGGGCCTCCCACTGTTGTGGCCTCTCCCGTTGCGGAGCACAGGCTCGGGACGCGCAGGCTCAGCGACCATGGCTCACGGGCCCAGCCGCTCAGCGGCATGTGGGATCTTCCCGGACCGGGGCACGAACCCGCGTCCCCTGCATCGGCAGGCGGACTCTCAACCACTGCGCCACCAGGGAAGCCCTCAGAATTATTTTGAAACAAATTAATGGAAGTTCTTCCCAATGATATAAATTCTTTTAAAAGTAATGAGTAACACATTAAATGTAAGGATGACATCTCAGGGACCCTATTTAGAAAATTCTCTCTTATGTTTAGGCCACCTATCATGGAATTTAAATTGAACACTTCATGATACATCAGAATTTTGGTTTCTAATCTTAGAATTATCTGTGTGGGATCAATTTTCACAGAAAGTTCATCACTATCTTACAGTAGTATAATGTAGATGAATGTTCCTGATGCTTCTAAAATTCTAATCCCACAGCAGTAATGTATGAATTCAAGCATGCCATTAAGAAAAAAAAAAATTAACTTCATTCATTAAAATCATCTTTTTATTCAAACTTTGCTAATGTTTCCCAGGTCACATCAGCCTAAAGGTAAAATAGGTGGTGTAACTATCAAAAATAAAAATATTTTTCCAGCTTCAGCCTGTTGCTTAACAGAACAGCAGCTCCACTTCAAGTTGTCTCAGAAGTATTTTCCCCAGGAGCTCTGACGACTCACCTGACACACCTTTGGTAGCAGAAGAGGCAGGCTTTTTGCTGCAGACGCAGTAAGTGCTGCCTCCACTCATGTCTTGGACAGCAGCTCTTGTCCTTTTACTTACTTTTTTTTTTCTTAATACCTCCTTTCTTCCAGAACAAAGGCAATCTTGCCTCCCAGGGGCATAATGTCTGGAGACGTTATTGTTTTTCATGACTGGAAAAGGAGGGTGCTACTGGCATCTAGAGGGTAGCTCTAGGGATGCTGCTAAACATTCTGCAATGCACAGGATGCCCCCCACCACCCCCCTGCAACAAGCAATATCTGGACCCAAATGCCATTAGTGCTGAGACAGAAAGACCCTTCTCTGGACTGAGACCTGAGTCTCAGAGAGCTGGCCTAAGGGACAATCTGAGGAACAAAGTTGTTCCATCCTCAAAAATCACCAGTCCTCTGGTATTTTTAAACTAAACATGTTCCTCCTCTTTGCCTTCCCTTAGGATGATAGGACTCTTGCAACATTAAAGGTAGAATTGCTTCCTCTTTAGAGAATGTAATGATCATTTGGGGCACTGAACAAGCTACAGTCCCTCTGTCATGGCTATCGTTTTCTGTTCCCACACCTCTCTCTGGACCCAAGCTTCTGCTGGTAACAGACCCCACTCCCTTGACCTCAGGGGGTGGGGCTGTAACTCAGGTGAGCCAGACAATAGGCCTTCCCCAGCAGGTTTTTCTTTTTAATTCAAACTAAAGAAAGAGAATCTCTTTTCTGGTCTGAAGGCTATAAGGCAAGAGGCTCTGGGGGGAACCATCTTGAGACAGTGAAGCTCTCCTGCAGAGAGGAAGGAAAGCAAGGAGAGAAGAGAAAGTGAGCGCTTTCATCCTAGGTCATCTCAAATCCAGCTCCATTCTCATGCTTCCTACCGTTTGATTTTATGTGCAATCGATTTTCGTCTGCTGTTTAAGCTAGGTTAATTTGGGTCTTTATCATTTCCAACATAAGAATCTTGGCTAATATACCTGTCTTCAAAATCCTTACAGTTAAGTACAGCAGTATTGGGCAGCTCATGAAAAGTGCTTATATGAAGTATACACGGGGCTCCTCAAGTTCTGGTTATGTTTTTTTACTCTAAAAAGGGTTCAAGATTGTTCATTTCTTAACTATCCTTTGAGTTGTACGTTTATGTCTTATGGAAAAAGCAGTTCCTTTATGATGAGCACTAAAAAATAGCACCTTAAAGGAATTTAAGGGAAGAAATGTAAAGGAAGGGAAAAAATGGTATTTGACCTAGGCCATTAATAATGGGTTTTATTTAAATAAGAGTAGGGGAGGGGAAAAAAAACTTTTCCTCTACTCACTTGTTATATGCATGAGGCCCATGAATTAAACTGCCAAAAGACAGATTAATAGGAGAGAAAGCATCCAAACTTTATTTGATGCTAATATTTTAACTTTATGCATGTGGAGGTCTTCATAGAAAAGAAGTAAAGACACAAAGAATTGGTTATACCTGGGGGCTTATAAAACATTTTAACAAAGGGCAGTAAATTGTAGACAAGACAAAGGAAAGGGGGTTTGGGTTTTAGGGGTGGTAAATTGTGGAAAGGTAGATATTGGGGGAAACCAATGGAAGATAAGGGTCACTTTAGTAAGTGCAGACCCATCTCTGTGCTGATTTTCTGGCTCCAGTGATAAGCCTTATTCTCCTGGTACGGGAGAGGGGAGGGGAAACACCTTCACAAAGGGAAATTTGAGCAGATAGAGGGAAAAGAGCTCTTTCTGTGTTTGCTGCTTCTTAATTGCCTTCAGCAAAAAATAATCCTTAGGCCAAAGAGGCATATTTTGGGAGGCATGTTCTGATCCCTTTCATAAATAAACTGGAATCTTATATATTTTACACTTTTCAGATTACAGAGCATTCTTAGTTCTCACTCTTACTACTCACAATTCTATGAGTATTCTCTATCCCATTTTTTTCTTCATGAATAAATACTCAGCAATTCATCTAATTCATCAAGAAATTAATTGAATTAATTGCAGAAATGGGGCTGAAATCCAAGTGTTCAGCTCACAAACTCAGTGTCCTTTCCATTAAGGCGCAGCTGCTTCTGAACGGAGAAGGAATCACAAAGAAGAAAGGCTAGGCCAGTGCCCCCACTGAGCTCCCAGGGCACCTGGCATGTACCCCTATCATTCACTGTCATGTGTTACTGAACTTTTGTGTGCATATTTCAATATCCTCCATTAGGCTGTAAGTTTCACCCTTTTGTTTTTGGTCTTATTTGTTCCCATGCCCAGGACAGGTGTTAGAAAAATAATCAGTAAATATTTGTTGGATGATAAATGGACAGATGAATGCATGGATGAGAGTTAAGAAGCAGCGAAATGCAAAACAGCTTTAGGGATCATTGTGATTGAACTATACACTTCAGTAGAGGAATATGGAGAAATACCTTCAGCAAAGTAGATTGGGGCAAAATTATGGGAGGCTGTGAATGCCAACCCAAGGTGTTGGTACTTTAGCCAAGAGGCACAGGTGATACTAATTCTTTCTCTTCAGGAGGACTGACCTTCCTAATGGGTTGGAGGAAGAGTTATTGTAATTGTCCAGGATTTAGGTGCTGGGAATGTGGCTGAGGGGACTGAGGAAATGGAAAGGGAAGGAACAACGTTGGGGCTATCACTAGTTAAATCCCCTTCTGCCTCACGAGTACACGGAGCAGGGTCACCAGACTGGTGCCTGCTAAATGGGCAGTGGTGCACGGAGTTAGACAATCAGTCTATCAAGTCAGGTTTCAAATGCCAGCAAAATGGAGTACGGCTAAGATGAAAGGGCTGAAGGCAGAATCATACTTAAGGTTGCAGAGCCAAGGATTTGGAGCCCACAGGATATGGAGTCAAAGTTAAGCAAGTCCTTAGCAAGTGCGGAGGGTCCTTGATAGTGTTTAATAGTGATACCGCTTTGCATTAGTTTCCTATTGCTGCCATAACAAATTACCACAAATATAGTGCTGTGTTGCTTGAAACGTATTATCCTACAGTTCTGTAGGTTGGAAGTCCAACATGGGTCTCACTGGGCTGATATCGAGATGTCAGCGGGGCTGAGTTTCTTCCTGGAGGAAGTAGAAGCAAATCTGTCTCATGGCCTCTCTGCCAGCTTCTAGAGGCTGTCCACGGTGCTTCACTCGTGGACCCTTCCTCTATCTTCAAAGCTAGGAACACTGGGCCAATTCCTGCTCATGCTGCCATCTCTCTGGTTCTCTTTCTTCTGCCTTTCTCTTCTACTTTTACGAGCCCTTGAGATTACACTGGGCCCCCTGGATAATCCAGGATAATCTCCCTATTCTAGAGTCAATTGATTACCAGCTTTAATTCCATCTGCACTCTTAACTCCCCTTTGCCATTAAGGTTACATATTCATAGATAGCACAGATTAGGACAGGGACACTGTGTGGCGGGGGGGGGGGGGGGGGGGGGGGTGCTCATTATTCTGTCTGCCACACCTTCCCCCTGGGAGGGAAAGTGTCAGGCCTGGCTTGCAGGATGACAGCCCTACGGGGGGGGGGCGGGTGCTCATTATTCTGTCTGCCACACCTTCCCCCTGGGAGGGAAAGTGTCAGGCCTGGCTTGCAGGATGACAGCCCTACTTGCTGAGGTGCACAAATGCCAAGAGAAAGCCTAGAGGCCATCTGAGCCAGGCCAGTCTCAGAAATCACCGCTTTCTCTCAGATTTTTTTTCCCAGTCATGATGAATATTGATTCATGGAAATAGAGTTCCCATAGTCCCTTTACCCAGCCATCCAGACTGGGGTACTGGAGCCAGCTTGTAAGGCTTGCAAAATGTTTTTGTTACATTTTCAAGAATTTTGCAACATCAGGCTGACATCAACCAAGGTAGGACTATTTACACCATGGCAATGAACGAACACTACAAATTAGCACCTTTCCCCTGGGAGATGTAGGTATTACACGTTTGCCACACCACTGAGTTTGTATGAATTTAAAAGTGAGCATCGGGGCTTCCCTGGTGGCGCAGTGGTTGCGCATCCGCCTGCCGGCAACGGGAGAGGCCACAGCAGTGAGAGGCCCGCGTACCGCAAAAAAAATAAAAATAAAAAAAATAAAAGTGAGCATCATCAACAGGCAGGCTGGGACCCACATTATTTAAAGGTAGTGGCTATAGCTACGGCTATTGGCCTGGGTCTCCCAGACAAATGCCAAAATCAAATAAATTACAATTCTGTCTAATTAGCTTCTGCTCTCCAGTAGGACATACAGGATTCAGTTTATTAGTTGCTAGGGTGTGGCCAAGGCTAATTGGAGTCATGATGTGCCTAAGCTGGGTGGGCACACCAGGAAGGCCATGCTTCGTTAATAATACTTCCTGACCTTAGCAAGGTTATAGGTACCCACAAATCCACCCTTGATGAGGGCTCAAGCACTTCAAATCTGGTCCAGGAAGTGGAGAATTAGCAGAACAGATAGCAATATCACATTGGAATCATGTTTCATCCATATTCGTTTAGTCAACCAAAAATTTGGGGCTTGTGCTAGGAATACAGAACACCACAGTAAAAACGACAGTTATGGTTCCTGCCAGGGCTCACAGGCTACCTTGGAGGGAATTGTGTGTGTGTGTGTGTGTGTGTGTGTGTGTGTAGGCAGTGGGGAGAGGAGAAAACAGACAAATGAACAGGCAATTACAATGCAGGGTGACTGGTTCCTGGAAGTATTTATGAGGGTCATCTTACTGAAATTGCCCAGGTCAGGCAAGAAGTCCTGGATGGAGTGACATATAAACTGAATCCAACAACTAGTAGTAGTAGTAGTAGTAGTAGTAGTAGTAGTAGTAGTAGTAGTAACTAACATTTACTGAGTGCCTTCCATGCTTCAGTCTAAGTCCTAAGGTCTTAAACTCATTTACTTCACTTAGGTCTTCTGACACCCATGAAGTAGGTACAATTATTATCCCCATTTTACAAATGAGGGAACTGAAGCACAGCTAACTTAAATAAAGTTGCCCAAGGTCTTATAGTGAGAGTAGAACTGGGGGAGTAGGAGTTAGCCATTCTAAAGGATGTTGGAGAGAAGACTGTTCCAGTAAAGGGAACAGCATATGGAAAGTCATGATGGGTTCCGGGAAAAGAAAACAAGCTGTTTGCTTAAAGATTCAAGCGGAGGGTGAAGAACTATGAAAGCTACAGAGAAAAGCACAGACTGGATCATAAAGGACCTGGTAAGCAGTGTTTATTTGTTTGATCGCTAATCCAGGTCATGAGCAAGTTGGCTTATTTTAAAAGGATCACTGCAGTATAAGTGCGGAAGCAGAGGGAGAAAAGCCAGTAAGGAGCATGTAATCCAGGAAAGAGATGAGAGGGGATGAATGTGCATGATGAAAGGGGTGCAGAAGGGGTAAGAGTTGAGGATACTCCCCATGTCTGCCTTGGACCACTGGAGAGGTGGTGATGTCCATCACTGTGATGGACAACACAGACGGAACAGCAGGTTTATGGGGGAAGATAACAAGTTCAGGTTCAGAACACTAAATCTGAAAGGCCTATAGGACACCTGGGAGGAAGTGTCCAGGAAGCAGGTGGATCAATGGGTTTGGTGCTAAATAATATTGTATAGGTATAAAACACTGTGGGACAGTGTTAGAAAAAGGTGATATCATCTCTCAGAATATGGGAGTAACAGTGGTGTGCAAAAGGCTTTGATCGATGGTCATCTGTGAGTGCAGTGTTGGTGGGTCCACCTGCCCCTCTTGCCAGCTGAACCATGAGTGCTGGAAACTGGACATTGTCATTCCATATGGTGTAGACAGAGCTTCTCTATCACCTATTTTTTCCTGGTGTCAAAAGACTCAGTATGGGGCTTCCCTGGTGGCGCAGTGGTTGAGAGTCCACCTGCCGATGCGGGGGACGCGGGTTCGTGCCCCGGTCAGGGAAGATCCCACGTGCCGTGGAGCGGCTGGGCCCGTGAGCCATGGCCGCTGAGCCTGCGCGTCCGGAGCCTGTGCTCCGCAACGGGAGAGGCCACAACAGTGAGAGGCTCGCGTACCAAAAAAAAAAAAAGACTCAGTATGGAAGTCTACAGCAGAGTCTCCACATCCCTCTGCCATGGCTTAAAGAGATGGGGGGTTGGCCTGACAGCTGGGTTTCTCAAAGTTAAAGGCTTTCCCAAGCTGCACAGAGCATCAGAGACAGAGTGTTCAGAGGTGAGAGTTAAGTGTGAATCTAAAATCAGTGAATCATGGAAAGTGCCCCTTGGAATCACAAATCAAAGAGCAGAGGCAGCTATCAAAAGCTAGGAGTGGAGGTCAGGGATTTGAAAGTCTCGCTGCAGAGAACAGGAAGCAATGGCTCCAATGAGGAAGTGGCAGGAACCTTTGGCTGAATCCTGGAGAGTAGTGCTCTTCCTGGTGGAGAATGATTCTACTTCTTTCCAGCAGTGAATTATGGGGGATGAAAAGGGGAAGATGCCAACAGACTTAACATATCACTGAGTTGCTTGTATCAGAGGTGCATACAAGAAAAACAAGAGCCACAGGGAAACAATAGACCAGCTTTCCTAACATTTGATCAAGTGCCCAAGAAACTTCAAGGCGGGGGCAAAACGTGAGGTTGAGCATAGAGCTCATATTTAAGGCTAAACAGGGGCATCCTATGTCTCCTCCCCTGAATCTGCCCATTTGACTACCAAGCCCTAAGTGTAAGATGGCACCATTATCTGAGAGAAAGCCCAGGCTCAAGCACACTCACCTGGGCCAGGGGTCAGTACTGGCAGGAGAGGCCCTGATAAACACCACCCCCTCCCCCATCCCCAGTGCAGTGTGACTGGGAGGCATGAGGCTCAGGCCCTGAAGCTGTGGTACCTGCCAGGAGCTTCTGACTCCCTCCGCTAACACTGTGATGTGAAGGCATGCATCGGGGGGGCATGAGCCGGCAGGCTCAGGCCCTGAAGCTGTGGTACCTGCCAGGAGCTTCTGACTCCCTCCGCTAACACTGTGATGTGAAGGCATGCATGGGGTGGGGGGGCATGAGCCGGCCGCCCTCGGGCCTAGGAGCTCTAACTGCTAAGCAGTGCAGCTGGCTCAAACTGCCCTCACCAGAAGGAAGAGCAGATCCGTGGCTGGTCTGTTTTCAGGATGACAGTTCGAAGTGCAAGGGAAAGAGAAGGTGCAGGTCTGGATCCTGCTTTAAGACATAATAACCTCATCCAGAAGAATGCGGCCTAATGAATGTTTGTCAGGTTACATTCATCATTCTTCTTGCTCCTTTGTGGGAGCAAAATGGGATAGAAAGATGGGTTCACCTTCTCTGCCATAGGTAAGGAGCAGAGTTAGGCCTACTTTCTCTAATTAGGAGGAAAAGAAATGGGACCTGGGCTTCCCTGGTGGCGCAGTGGTTGAGAATCCACCTGCCAATGCAGGGGACACGGGTTCGTTCCCCGGTCCGGGAAGATCCCACATGCCACGGAGCAGCTGGGCCCGTGAGCCATGGCCGCTGAGCCTGCGCGTCCGGAGCCTGTGCTCCACAACGGGAGAGGCCACAACAGTGAGAGGCCCGCGTACCGCAAAAACAAAAAACAAAAAACAAAAAACTAGAAATGGGACCTGAACAAATCAATCACTTAGTTAGACATGAAGAAAAACTTCTTAACTGTAAGAATGTGTAGTGGGTTGAACTGTGTCCCCCTAACTCATCTCAGAATATGACCTTACTTGGAGATGGGGTCATTGTAGATGTACTTAGTTAAGGTGAGGTCATCCTGGAATAGGACCAATGTCACTAATCCAACATGAATGATGTTCTTATCAAAAGGGGGCATTTGGACATAGACACGCACACAGGAGAAGGCCATGTGAAGATGAAGGCAGAGATCGGCACTTTTGCAAGCCAAGGAACACCAAGGATTGTCAGTAAACCACCAGAAACCAGGCCAGAGGCCTACAGCAGATTCTCTCTCCCAGGCTTCACGAGGCACCAACGCTGCCAAAATCTTGACCTCAGATTTCTAGCCTTCAGAACTGCGAGGCAATAAATTTCTGTTGTTTAAGCCACCCAGTGGTCACACAGGAGAAGGCCATGTGAAGATGAAGGCAGAGATCGGCACTTTTGCAAGCCAAGGAACACCAAGGATTGTCAGTAAACCACCAGAAACCAGGCCAGAGGCCTACAGCAGATTCTCTCTCCCAGGCTTCACGAGGCACCAACGCTGCCAAAATCTTGACCTCAGATTTCTAGCCTTCAGAACTGCGAGGCAATAAATTTCTGTTTTTTAAGCCACCCAGTCTGTGGTATTTTGTTAAGGCAGCCCTAGAAAACTAATACAGAATGTCAAAGCACTATCTGTAGTTTTTAAAAGATATTTAAAATAGAGTTGTACCTTATATTATTCACATAAGTAGCCATATTCACTTTACAATACATATTCACATCAAATTAATCATATATAACATATAAATAACTATAAATTTAGTAAATATTTATTTATTACTAAATAAAATATATTTATTTAGTAAATATTTTAAATAAACAATTATTTACTCTGCACAGCACCTGCTTGAGTGTCAGAGCTTGAGTTTCTTCTAGTTTTATGTCTTTCTAATTTTATCAACAAACTGTACCAAATCTCATTGCTTCATGGTAATCCAGATTAAAATCATATTTCTATTAATAACTGAGGATTTACCTAAAAGGCTTAAGGGATTATATGTGGAAATACAGCAAAGATTGAGGAATAAATCAGTAACTTCCATTAAGATACAACTGATCTTTTCAATAAACAAAAATTATAAACTTGCATTTTATTATCTGCAACAAACATTTGTTAAGTATGTATTTCAAATCACCATATGCAGTGCTGGAGATCTATGGAGGAGGTGATAAAGATACTGCCCCACGGGTCTTACAATACAGTTGGGAAAGCCAGTGCAAAAGGAGAAACAATAAACAACACAAGTTAGAGTGTCCACACAAAATGCTGTAGATACTGTTGCTTATCTAAATACTGTTTACATTTTCTCTCATGAACAAGGGAGTCGATCTTCACACTATCATATAAACTCATCCTTGGATATTGTCCTATGACTAACCTCTCTGACTTAGCCATGAAAAAAGGAAAATTTTATTTATTTTTTGCATTATCTACTGTAGGACCAGGGTCATAAAGAACAGGGAGGTCCTAGGTTTGGGACTTCTCAGATGCCATTCCCTGGTTCCAAAGGAGAGAGAATCTATGGAAGGGGTGTGCTGTGGGTAGTGGAAAGGTCTGCTGTGGGTGCAAGAACCTGGTATGGCTCTTCACTCCTAAAGTGAGAGGCTGCTATCATGGGGTCTAGGGAAAGTGCCACCTCAGAGCTGCAGTTGGCTTCAGTAACCTGGCTCACTTCCCAAGCTGGCTACGTGTGCCTTGTCTCTGAACTCCTGGCACATACTTCCAGTCCTCCTCCGGCTACTTCTCCTTCCCTACCCATCGCATGTATGGAAAAGTGCAAAGTCCTTTAAATCTTCCGATTCAAAACTACCATCGATCTTCTTAATAATTACACAATTCCTGCAGGACAACACAGTTGATATTCTATTTCTCACTTTTAATGTGTCCAAAGCACAATCCCAGCCCTGTGTATAAAAGACACAGCACTTTCAATCTCTTCCGAATGTGCTGATATCCTAGCAATAACTCTATCCATTTTCCTTTTCTGGTTAGGTCTCGAATGCTAAACTGAATATTATTCCATGCAGAAGGAAAGAGCGCTGGATGGGGAATGAGTATACCTGGATTGTAGTTCTGAACCTGCCCTTAACTATCCGTGGGATCTCAGGTAAGTCACCCCTTCTCTCCTGAGTCTGTATCTTCCCAGCTGTTCATTATGGAGCTCAGAGATGGGACTGCCTTACCTAAAGAGTAACCCAGAACAAGAGGATCAGGGTGGTAGAAGATTGGCTCTTTTTAAAGCTGTGGGATAAACTGGGTTGCAAAGCATAGTCCAGAACCAAAATCAAGACCAATCACACAAGGTGTTGAGTCAAAAAACCAGGTCATTTAAACTGCAAAGAGGCCCCAAAATAAACCTTTGTGACACACGTGAAATTCCAGAGCAGAGAGGTAATTTTAGGAGCTGACAGGAGTGTTTTTCTCCAGGCAGCATCTCTCTCTTTACCACCTCCACCTCCATGAGGTTCTGGTAGAGATGCCTAATACTCCATCACCTACTACATGAACCACATCAGGTCACTTAGCGTCCCTCTTGCTGGGAATTAATCTGGGGCAGAAAAAATTCCAGCAGCACAAGGCAGCTGGACTTGAGTCACCAAATGGTGGCATCTCAGCCCTCCTTCTGAGAGCTCCAGAGCTGCCTTTGTAAAGCATTTCTTCTATCAGTATCTTTCAAATAAACCTTCTTTTTTGGCTAAAGTGACCATTCATTTTCTCTTGTTTTCAACAAAAGAACAAAGTGTCTCCCCAAACAACTAGAATTCAAACAGGCACAAGTATAAAGCTCTGGTCTTCATGGACAGCAGAACTCATGTGCTGGCCAGGAATGGAGAGAAAGCATGTTGGAGTGCCAGGAAGTGGTGAATGGGAGGGGCAGGCAGTGGCGGGAGGACAGTAGACAGTTTCTCATTGATAAATGAGCTGATTATGCCAGAGGATTTCTAAGCTCTAACATCCTATGATTCAAAGTGGTCAATTCCATGGGCCAAATGATTAGTACCACATTTAAGTGGGATGGAGAGAGAAAAGGCTTTGTCTTTTTCTCTTTCAGTCTTAACTGTTTTTGGTAAGGGCTTAGTGAACGGGAGTATTCAGAAGTATAGTGTGATGCATGAATCCAAGCACTCTGATTCTCAACTGTAAATGTAGAGAGGCATGCAGGTGACCGAGCCCTGGTAATAACACTCATGTGACATTTTTCATATGTCTCACAAATCAATCCCGCCAGATCATTAGGTGAGCCCAGTTTTATCACAGAATGTATATATTTATCCTTGGACACCTCTGTGTGTGGCAGTATTGGTGTTTTTCTGCTTTTCCAGGAATATTTCTTAATTCAACATCAGTATACACTTTTGTACCCTGGATTACAATGACACAAGAAGCCCTCCATTCATCTTGAAATTGAGCTGAGGAGCATGAGCTCAGTAGTTGTGGCATGCAGGCTTCAGTTGCTGTGGCACGCAGGCTCAGTAGTTGTGGCTCATGGGCTCTAGAGTGCAGGCTCAGTAGTTGTGGCCAATACAGTTGGGAAAGCCAGTGCAAAAGGAGAAACAATAAACAACACAAGTTAGAGTGTCCACACAAAATGCTGTAGATACTGTTGCTTATCTAAATACTGTTTACATTTTCTCTCATGAACAAGGGAGTCTATCTTCACACTATCATATAAACTCATCCTTGGATATTGTCCTATGACTAACCTCTCTGACTTAGCCATGAAAAAAGGAAAATTTTATTTATTTTTTGCATTATCTACTGTAGGACCAGGGTCATAAAGAACAGGGAGGTCCTAGGTTTGGGACTCCAGGAGGTGATAAAGATACTGCCCCACGGGTCTTACAATACAGTTGGGAAAGCCAGTGCAAAAGGAGAAACAATAAACAACACAAGTTAGAGTGTCCACACAAAATGCTGTAGATACTGTTGCTTATCTAAATACTGTTTACATTTTCTCTCATGAACAAGGGAGTCGATCTTCACACTATCATATAAACTCATCCTTGGATATTGTCCTATGACTAACCTCTCTGACTTAGCCATGAAAAAAGGAAAATTTTATTTATTTTTTGCATTAAGGACCAGGGTCATTAAGAACAGGGAGGTCCTAGGTTTGGGACTTCTCAGATGCCATTCCCTGGTTCCAAAGGAGAGAGAATCTATGGAAGGGGTGTGCTGTGGGTAGTGGAAAGGTCTGCTGTGGGTGCAAGAACCTGGTATGGCTCTTCACTCCTAAAGTTAGAGGCTGCTATCATGGGGTCTAGGGAAAGTGCCATCTCAGAGCTGCAGTTGGCTTCAGTAACCTGGCTCACTTCCCAAGCTGGCTACGTGTGCCTTGTCTCTGAACTCCTGGCACATACTTCCAGTCCTCCTCCGGCTACTTCTCCTTCCCTACCCATCGCATGTATGGAAAAGTGCAAAGTCCTTTAAATCTTCCGATTCAAAACTACCATCGATCTTCTTAATAATTACACAATTCCTGCAGGACAACACAGTTGATATTCTATTTCTCACTTTTAATGTGTCCAAAGCACAATCCCAGCCCTGTGTATAAAAGACACAGCACTTTCAATCTCTTCCGAATGTGCTGATATCCTAGCAATAACTCTATCCATTTTCCTTTTCTGGTTAGGTCTCGAATGCTAAACTGAATATTATTCCATGCAGAAGGAAAGAGCGCTGGATGGGGAATGAGTATACCTGGATTGTAGTTCTGAACCTGCCCTTAACTATCCGTGGGATCTCAGGTAAGTCACCCCTTCTCTCCTGAGTCTGTATCTTCCCAGCTGTTCATTATGGAGCTCAGAGATGGGACTGCCTTACCTAAAGAGTAACCCAGAACAAGAGGATCAGGGTGGTAGAAGATTGGCTCTTTTTAAAGCTGTGGGATAAACTGGGTTGCAAAGCATAGTCCAGAACCAAAATCAAGACCAATCACACAAGGTGTTGAGTCAAAAAACCAGGTCATTTAAACTGCAAAGAGGCCCCAAAATAAACCTTTGTGACACACGTGAAATTCCAGAGCAGAGAGGTAATTTTAGGAGCTGACAGGAGTGTTTTTCTCCAGGCAGCATCTCTCTCTTTACCACCTCCACCTCCATGAGGTTCTGGTAGAGATGCCTAATACTCCATCACCTACTACATGAACCACATCAGGTCACTTAGCGTCCCTCTTGCTGGGAATTAATCTGGGGCAGAAAAAATTCCAGCAGCACAAGGCAGCTGGACTTGAGTCACCAAATGGTGGCATCTCAGCCCTCCTTCTGAGAGCTCCAGAGCTGCCTTTGTAAAGCATTTCTTCTATCAGTATCTTTCAAATAAACCTTCTTTTTTGGCTAAAGTGACCATTCATTTTCTCTTGTTTTCAACAAAAGAACAAAGTGTCTCCCCAAACAACTAGAATTCAAACAGGCACAAGTATAAAGCTCTGGTCTTCATGGACAGCAGAACTCATGTGCTGGCCAGGAATGGAGAGAAAGCATGTTGGAGTGCCAGGAAGTGGTGAATGGGAGGGGCAGGCAGTGGCGGGAGGACAGTAGACAGTTTCTCATTGATAAATGAGCTGATTATGCCAGAGGATTTCTAAGCTCTAACATCCTATGATTCAAAGTGGTCAATTCCATGGGCCAAATGATTAGTACCACATTTAAGTGGGATGGAGAGAGAAAAGGCTTTGTCTTTTTCTCTTTCAGTCTTAACTGTTTTTGGTAAGGGCTTAGTGAACGGGAGTATTCAGAAGTATAGTGTGATGCATGAATCCAAGCACTCTGATTCTCAACTGTAAATGTAGAGAGGCATGCAGGTGACCGAGCCCTGGTAATAACACTCATGTGACATTTTTCATATGTCTCACAAATCAATCCCGCCAGATCATTAGGTGAGCCCAGTTTTATCACAGAATGTATATATTTATCCTTGGACACCTCTGTGTGTGGCAGTATTGGTGTTTTTCTGCTTTTCCAGGAATATTTCTTAATTCAACATCAGTATACACTTTTGTACCCTGGATTACAATGACACAAGAAGCCCTCCATTCATCTTGAAATTGAGCTGAGGAGCATGAGCTCAGTAGTTGTGGCATGCAGGCTTCAGTTGCTGTGGCACGCAGGCTCAGTAGTTGTGGCTCATGGGCTCTAGAGTGCAGGCTCAGTAGTTGTGGCACGTGGGCTCAGTAGTTGTGGCATGCGGGCTTCAGTAGCTGTGGCTTGCGGGCTCTAGAGCGCAGGCTCAGTAGTTGTGGAGCATGGGCTTAGTTGCCCCTCAGCATGTGGGATCTTAGCTCCCGACCAGGGATTGAACCTGCGTCCCCTGCATTGGAAGGCAGATTCTTTACCACTGTGCCACCAGGGAAGTCCCTATGTACTTGATTATTATCTTTACCTACCAGAATAACAAGCTCCATGAGCAGGGATATTTATCTATTTAATCAGTACTGGATCCCCAATGGCTAGAGTAATGCCTGGTACATACACATTGGATGAATGAATTAATGAGTTCAGATACATAAGACAGGACATTCCTTCCTTCCTTGAAGCCATGGATTCTAAAGGCACATGACAAGGCTCAACCTCAAGTAGGCTGCATTCCACTGAGAGATTTGAGAAGGTAAAGGGTATATCCCCAGTAGACTGTCTTACAGGCTGAAATTCCATCATTAGAAAATTATCCCTTGATTCAAAGTCTCCTGTCTGTTGGGACAGAGTTTTCATTATGAGCAGCTAAGGGTGAGTGATCAGATGACTGCCCACAAGGATCAGGGCTCAGGAAAGATTTCAGCACCTGGAGAGCATGTGACAGGTGGCAGGCCTGGGCCAGGTGTCCTGTGGCAGACCACACAGGTGCTCGACACTCGGAGGTTAGTGTAGGCTCAGGCAAGGGAAGGTGTAACCAGAGCAGCCCCAGAGGAAGGTAAAGTTGTAAGAGATGATGACCCTGACCCTCATGATTTTCTCTCACCCTAGCTCTATAAAGGTAACTTTTCAGCAAAAGACTCGAGGGGGTCAATCTGTGAGCATCAAGAGACTAAACAGGGTTAAGGAGTAAAAATATTTGGGGAATTTGACAGCCAGGATAGTAAACCCACTGTCCAGTCTAAGGCTGTTCCTGGGAGCTGGGAGAGGTGGGAAGAAGTTTGAAGATGAACTCTGGGTCACAGTCACATACCCAGGATGTTGTAGATGCCCTGTTTATTAACATGTAATTATTATCTCCCTTATTTGTATGTCTTTTGTGAAAACTCTATATATCCCATCCTGCTTTTCACAAGCAAGGTTTGGAGCTGCCTAGAAAGCACTGGACTAGTGAAGTGGAGATCTTTTTAATTAAAACAGGAGTTAAAAGACATGGGATCTAGAGCAGCTATACCTCAACTCGGCCATGTTATCTCAGGTAGGACTGTGACGACCTCTTGTATTAGTCTCCTATGGCTGCTGTACCAAATTACAGCAAGCTTCGCGGCTTAAAACCATACACATCTAATTCTCTTACAGTTCTGCAGGTCAGAAGTCTGAAATCAGTTTAACCGGGGTGAAATCAAGGTGTCTTCAGGGCCATGTTCCCTCTGGAGTCTCTAGGGGACGGTCTGTTTCTTTGATTTATGGCCTCTTCCTCCATCTTCAAAGCCAGTAAGATAGCATCTTGCTTCAGTGATTACATCACCGAATCTTCAAATCTGTCAAATCTTCCTCTGTTTTCCTCTTTTATGGAAATTTATAACGCATTTAGGGTTCAGCATGAACCTATGAGCATGAAGGATGATCTCCTCATCTCAAGAGCCTTAAATTAATCACGCCTGCAAAGTCTCTTTTTCCAGACAAGGTCTTTTCACAGGTTCCAGGGATTAGGACCTGAATGTGTTCAGGGTCATCATTCGGCTACCACACCCCTAGATCTTAGTTGACCCACGTGTTAAGTTTAGGAATTTTGCTGTATGATCTACTATTCACGAGTATAGGAATCTTCTGTCTGTTCTATTGAATTCTGAGTTAAAAGATGAAAAATTAATTAGCCATTCACATGCAAGGTAGAGCTGTTGGTTGTACATCTTGGGCACTAACCAGAACCTTGATTTCAGGGGGTGAAGTTAGGGGGCTGGCAAGGGAGCAGGAATGGAATGTTGTCATTCACATGAACCGTTCTTCACTTGTCATCTGGATCAATCAACCAGTTAAAAACAAAAATGGCCTTGTAGCAAGAATTGATACAGAAATGAGCTGGGTGAGTTCAGTTTTGGCATCTTGAGATTACAGAATCACTCTTCTGATGAACAGCCAACTCTAGAGCCTTTTGGAAGGAGGAAGACCAGTGAAAGGGAAGCCTGTGGGCAGTGAAGAGTACAGAGAGGCTGAGACACAATTTCAAGACCTTCTTGTGCATGAAGTGTTTAACAGCCATACTATGATGTTATTGCTCAAGTTCACTGAAAGCAAATATTAACAAATTTACCAAATGTAAACTCATCCAAAAGTCTGCACCTTTTTCTCACTCACAGCTTTTTAAAAAGACTGCCATTACTTTATGGTTGTTGGGCAAGATGCCCTTAGAATGATAAGATGAATAGGATTTGTCTCAAAATATCCAGGGAAGGTAGGAAAATGGGAAGGTATACAAGAAAAAATTAGGTTGGCCATGAACAGATAATGATTGATTCTGAGTGATGGGTACATGGTGATTCACTATACTAACTCTGTACATTTATTTGTGTTTGAAATTTCATAATCAAAAGTTATTTTTAAAAGTACTACCACTAGTTTTCTAATAAAGCTACAATGCTAAATAGCAAGATTACCACTTACTTGCAAAAACATTTACAATTTCTTACAGTAAACACAGTTGAACTCCTTATCAAAATACGGCTAGGTACATGAATGTTTTTGACAGAAACAGAAACCTCTGTACTAGCTTATTAGATCATACTATTGAGATCTGTAGACAGAACTGATACTTTTAGCTTTCTCTGGAAGTATAGGTGTTACTTTGCCTGTGGTCATGGGTTGGGAACCTGAAAGTCAACAGGATCACACCAGTACATTCTGAGCTTCTCTTCAATCAAAAGCTCTATAAAAGATTAACTACACCAAGAGTGGCATGAGAATATGAAAATAGCTGACTACATTTCATGCTCCAGCCTCTGAATCCCAAATCCCACTATCTATTCATCCAGCTTAAGGGGCAGATATATGTAAACAGTGCCCTTCCAAAAATTCCCTTATTAAATAGTTGTCCCTAAGAAAACTGGACTAAAAAAATCTTACCTCCCATACGGACAATAGTAACAGCATCTTACCTGGTCTCACTCTCTCTTCCAAACCATCCTTTATGTAGATGTCAATCATCTTTCTAAAACAGGTCTATGACTCTCTAACTTCCATTCAAGAGACCTTCACACATAGAGAATAAAGACCAAACTCTGTATTCCATCATTTAAAAACCTCAACAACAGCTTCATCCCATTCTCCCTGCCCTGCCTCTTTCTTCCTAACGTGCCTCTCCCTTTTTTTTTTTTTTTTAAATCCCTGATGGCATGTGTGTTGATTCTTTGAATTGGTTGTAAATCTTGCCGGTTCCCTCATTCATGAGTTAAACAAATCATTGACTTGTGTTTTTATATAAAGTATGAGTCGTGATTTCTCCCTTTTACTGGCAAAACCTCTGTGTAACTTCATGTATGCTTACCCCTACCCTCTTGTGCCTTTGATTTGTAGTACGTTCTTCATGTTACTAGTCTCATGTGATAACACTGCATCACAATACTGTCACCCCTGGTCACAAGAATCTGACCTTGACTTTATCCCCGGTGCTTCATACAGTGCTTTGGTGTGTTGTCAGGCACTTGACATGTTGAGTGACATCTGGGGGAGAGGATGCAATCCTTGGGCTCTCCTGGGTTTGCAGGTTTGGGGAGGGCACATATTCCTCAGGCTTTATGACTGCCTGGGTCCCCCACCACCCGCTTCATCCCCAACCTTACTTTCACACTACCTGCCATATTCATTTTCTACTGCTGCATAACTAGTCACCACAAACGTAGAGGCTTAAAACAATATCCATTTATTACCTCATGGTTCTGTAGGTCAGAAGTCCAGGCAGGCTCGTCTGGGTTCTGTGCTCAGGGTCCCTAGGAATCATACAATTCTGCCTCCCATACCTGCCTACCTGCTAACAGTGTCACATCCAACAGAAATGAGATTCAGAAGGGCATTCTGTGCACTAAAGTTTAGGGAGAGAAGCTGGCAAAAGGGGAGCCTCTTGGGGTAAAAGGACAGAGTTGTGCCTGCAAGGGCAAAGCTGACAATAAGAAACTGCTCTCCAAAGCCCATGGGCAAGAGCACTTCATGTACTTCCTATACCCACCACTTAAAAAATAACAGCCAGCTAAATGCACCTTCTGAAATCTGTCTAACATGGATAAAATTCTAGAGAGGGTTGCCAGACATATTAATGAAATAATGTATCTGAAAATACTAATTTCTAAACTATAAAGTACGAACCAAACCTGAAGTTATTACTATTCAAATGTTTCATATGTTATTAATATTTTTGTTATGTAAAAGAAGAACTAACAGTTTTTGAATGTTTGCTATATGCCAAGTCCTACACCTTCACACGGATTATGTCTCACAGCAACCCTCTCTGGCGAGTAGTAGTGTTATTCCCATTTTATAGATGAGGAAACTGATTACCAGAAAATTTAAGAGAATTACCCCAAACTCATGCAGTCAGGAAAATAAAGCCAAGATTCAAATGCAGGTCTGTCTAGTGCCAAGCCTGTTTGTGATCATTATGCTTTTCTATGGCTGTTAAGGAAAGAGTCAGAGAGACAGTTACAATCAGGGAGAAAGACCTGAAGATGGACAGACAAATGGAGAATATGAACATGGACCCAGGCTCTGCAGGGTTGGGTTCACTAGCTAAGGTAACCTGCTCTAGTTGCAGTTTGCTTTTCACAGCTTTTCTGGAGTCCTTCTGGAATTCTGTTTCATATTCCCTGTATTCATAATGTTTGGTATGAAATTAGTTCTTGAGTATTCACTTGTTCTTTATGACTTTCACCTTTTTTTCCTTGCCAAATCGTTGGGGATACCTTCTGTGGCTGGGGCCAAGATGGAGAATTACCATACTGATTAAATTGCTATGGACAGAACAAAATTACCTCATTGGAATTAAACCAAAACCTAGCCATGACTAAATATTCCCTACTTCTATAAAAAGCAAAACAGTGGGGTTTGGAGGACAGATACATTATGAAAGCTGTCTCACAGAAGGAAAACTAAAGAGAAAAAGGAGAAAAGGAAGCCAGTGACACGTGGGAACAGGGAGAAGGGGAAATGGTGGACTGGTAAAGCATTGATGTTGGAAATGTGGCTATCCATTTGGGGGGAAAAGTTAGCTCCTTACATCACAGGGTGATTTAAAATATCACCAAGTATGTAATTAGATCTGTCTTGCCACTGTTCTACTTGCTGATTTATTTATAAAAAAAATAATAAATTCCTATATCAATATCACACTATAAGGTTTTATATTGTATTCTGATATCTTATAGGGTAGGACTTCCCCATTCCTGTTTTTCAAAAATTTACTGGTTCCAAAGCAATGTAGAGAAAGAACAAAGCTGAAGGCATCATGCTCCCTGATTTCAAACTATATTATAAATTATAGCAATGAAAAGAGGATAGTACACAGATCAATGGAACAGAATAGAGAGCCCAGAAATAAACCCACACATATATGGTCAATTAATTTATGACAAAGCAGCCAAGAATATACAATGAGGAAAGGACAGTCTCTTCCCAATAAATGGTGTTGGGAAAACTGGACAGCCACACACAAAAGAATCAAACTCGACCACAATCTTACACCATAACATAAAAATTAATTCAAAATGAATTAAAGACTTGAACATGAGACCTGAAAGCATAAAACTCCTAGAAGAAAACATAGGTGGCAAGCTCCTTGATATAGGTCTTGGTGATTATTTTCTGAATCTGACACCAAAAGCAAAAGCAACAAAGGCAAAAATAAATAAGTGGGACTACATCATACTAAAAAGCTTCTGCACAGCAAAGGAAACCATCAACAACAGGAAAAGGCAACTTACTAAATGGGAGAAAATAGTTGCAAATCATATATATGATAAAGAGCTAATATCCAAAATACATAAAGAACCCATACAAGTCAATGGCAAGAAAAATATGATAAGGAGCTAATATCCAAAATACATAAAGAACCCATACAAGTCAATGGCAAGAAAAACAATCTGATTTAAAAACTGGCAGAGGATCTGAATAGCCATTTTTCCAAAGAAAACATACAGGTGGCTAACAGGTATGTGAAAAGATTCTCAACATCATTAATCATCAGGTAAATGCAAATCAAACCACAAGAGATATCACCTCATATCTGTAAGAATGGTTATTATCAAAAAGGCAAGAAATAACAAGTGTTGGAGAGGATGTGAAGAAAAGAGAACCTTTGTGCATTGGTGTTGGGAATGTAAATTGGTGGAGCCACCATGGAAAAGAGTATGGAGGTTCCTCAAAATATTAAAAATAGAACTACCATATGATCCAGCAATCCCATTTTGGGGTATTTATCCACAGAAAATGAAAACACTAACTCGAACAGATATATGCACCCCCATGTTCACTGCAGCATTATTTACAATAGCTAAGATATGGAAATAACCTAAGTGTCCACTGATGGATAAAGAAATCAAGGTATATATACATACAATGGAATATTATTCAGCCATAAAAATAATGAAATCTTGCCATTTATGACAACATGGAGGAACCTCGAGGGAATTATACTAAGTGAAATAAGTTAGAGAAAGACAAATACCATACAACCTTTCTTATATGTAAAATCTTAAAAAAGCAAAAACAAAAACAAAAAAACACACAAGCTCATAGATACAGAGAACTGATTGGTGGTTGCCAGAGGCATGGGGTGGGGAGTGGGAAAAATGGGTGAAGGGGTATAAATTTATTTTAATTTATTTTATTTATTTATTTTTTAAATTTTATTTATTTATTTATGTCTGCATTGCGTCTTCGTTGCTGCGCACGGGCTTTCTCTAGTTGTGGCAAGTGGGGGTTATTCTTCGCTGTGGTGCGTGGGCTTCTCATTGAGGTGGCTTCTCTTGTTGCGGAGCATGCGGTCTAGGCACGCAGGCTTCAGTAGTTGTGGCACGTGGGCTCAGTAGTTATGGCTCACAGGCTCTAGAGCACAGGCTCAGTAGTTGTGGTGCATGGGCTTAGTTGCTCCGCGGCATGCGGGATCTTCCCGGACCAGGGTTTGAACCCGTGTCCCCTGCATTGGCAGGCAGATTTTTAACCACTGCACCACCAGGGAAGTCCCAAAGGGGTATAAATTTATTTTAAAAGAAAAAGAGAAAAAAGAGGAAAGTGCAAAACAATATATATCGTATGCTACATTTGTGAAAAAAATTTATTGGCTATTTTTTTCGCATTTTCTGTTCCAGATGAACTTTAGTATCAGCTGTCAAGTTTCACTTTATAATTTCAATTGAAAGTGTATCAAATTCATGGATTAATAATTGACATTTTTACACTCTTGAGACTTTGCATCAAGGAACCTGGTATGTGTACCACTTGGTTTTTTTTGTCTTTTCATAAATTTTGTGGTTTACATAATTTGGGTTTTACACATTTTTGGAAGTTTATTCCTAGATGCATAATAGTTTTTGTGGCCATTGTCCATGGAATTTTTTGGCTGCTATATTTTCTAACTGATGTACAGGACAGCTAGCTTATTGAGTTCTTTTATAAGATCAAATTGTTCTTTGAATGATTTCTTGAAATTTCTAGGAAGACAGAGATACTACTGATTGTTCAAAAGAACAAATAGTTCTTACTTCGTTTACTTGTTCTTTATTAGCTAGGACCTTCAGCAAAATGTTGAATAGGGCTAGTAGTGGAAGACACTTCCTTTATTGGGCTTGCTTCTAACATTGTCCCATTCCATATGATATTTGTTATTATTTTTTGATATGTACTCTTTATCAAATAGAGAAGGTTTCCTTCTATTCTTGGCTGGCTAAATATATTATTACTAACGGGTAGTGAATTTAACCAAATATATTTTGTGAATCAGTTGAAATACAGTATTCACTGGGTTGTGTTAATTTCTGGAGCTTGGGGTCCTCTTTCAGGTTCATGCGGTTGTTGCTAAAATTCAGTTCATTGTGGCTGTGGGACTGACGTACCTGCTTCTTTCTGGCTGTCACCTGGGGGCAGCTCTCATCTCCTAAAGGCCCCTCATGTTCTTTGCCATGTGGCCTCTTTACAGGCTCTCTAAAGACTCTCTAACAACATGGCAGCTTGCTTCTTTGAAGCCAACAGGAGACTCTCACTTCTGACTCCTCAGATGGAGCCTTATTTATTTATTTTTTTAGGCCATACAACACGGCATGCAGGATCTTAGTTCCCTGACCACGGATCAAACCTGTGCCCCCTGCATTGGGAGTGTGGAGTCTTAACCACTGGAATGAGGTCCCAGATGGAGTTTTATTTAATGTAAGGTAATCACAAGAGTGACATATTCTATTATATAGTCTATTCTGTTCTATATCTGTGCCCTATTCTATTGTATCCTGTTCTACTTGATTTTATTTACAGTTGCAACACTTCATTGGCTATAAGCAAGTCACTCAAGGAGAAGATATTATATATTAAAGTTGTACATAATGTGGCATACATCATGTTCTCTCATTAAAAAAATTCTCTATATTTGTGATCACACTCTTTCCAAAAAAATTCCTAAGGGTTTTTATTTGTGCCTTTATTTTTACTTACATTTGTCAGATTTTATATTTCCAAAGAACTAGTTGGGTTTTTTTCTATGTAATTAATTTCTGCTTTATCTTCAGTCTTTAAACAATTTTTTGGATTTATTTTTAGTCTTTTTTATGTGTGTTTTGACTTCAATGTTTAATTCAAATTCATTGAATCTTCAAACTTTCTAGTGTTCTAACAAATGTATTGAATAGAAACACACACACATTTTTTTCCAGTACAGCTTTGACTGCATCCCAAAGGTTTCGATAACTATTTCTTCTTTTTTTTTTCTAACATCTTTATTGGAGTAAAATTGCTTTACAATGGTGTGTTACTTTCTTCTGTATGACAAAGTGAATCAGCTATATATGAACATATATATCCCCATTACCCCTCCCTTTGTGCCTCCCTCCCACCCTCCCTATTGCACCCCTCTAGGTGGTCACAAAGCGACGAGCTGATCTCCCTGTGCTGTGCAGCTGATTCTCACTAGCTATCTATTTTACATTTGGTAGTGTATATATGTCCATGTCACTGTCTCACTTCGTCCAGCTTACCCCTCCCCCTCCCCATGTCCTCAACTCCATTTTGTACATCTGTGTATTTATTCCTGTCCTGCCCCTAGGTCCATCAGAACAATTTTTTTATTATGGTTTTCTCAGGGTATATGCCCAGTAGTGGGATTACTGGGTCATATGGTAGTTCTATTTTTACTTTTTTAAAGAACCTCCATACTGTTCTCCATAGTGGTTGTATCAATTTATATTCCCACCAACAGTGCAAGAGGGTTCCCTTTTCTTCATATGCTCTCCAGGATTTATTGTTTGTAGATTTTTTGATGATGGCCATTCTGACCTGGGTGAGGTGTTACCTGACTGTAGTTTTGATTTGCATTTCTCTAATGATTAGTGATGTTAAGCATCCTTTCATGTGTTCTTCGCAATCTGTATATCTTCTTTGGAGAAATGTCTATTTAGGTCTTTTGCCCATTTTTGGATTGGGTTGTTTGCTTTTTTTGATATTGAGCTGCATGAGCTGCTTGTATATTTTTGAGATTAATCTTTGTCAGTTGCTTCATTTGCAAATATTTTCTCCCATCCTGAGGGCTGTCTTTTCACCTTGTTTATGGTTTCCTTTGGTGTGCAAAAGCTTTTAAGTTTCATTAGATGCCATTTGTTTGTTTTTATTTTTATTTCCATTTCTCTAGGAGGTGGGTCAAAAAGGATCTTGCTGTGATTTATGTCATAGAGTGTCTGCCTCTGGTTTCCACTAAGAGTTTGATAGTGTCTGGCCTTACATTTAGGTCTTTAATCCATTTTGAGTTTATTTTTGTATATGGTGTTAGGAAGTGTTCTTATTTCTTTCTTTTACATGTAGCTGTCCAGTTTTCCCAGCACCACTTATTGAAGAGGCTGGCTCTTCTCCACTGTATATTCTTGCCTCCTTTGTCAAAGATAAGGTGACCATATGCACGTGGGTTTATCTCTGGGCTTTCTGTCCTGTTCCATTGATCTTTATTTCTGTTTTTGTGCCAGTACTCTACTGTCTTGATTACTGTAGCTTTGTAGTATAGTCTGAAGTCAGGGAGCCTGATTCCTCCAGCTCTGTTTTTCTTTCCCAAGATTGCTTTGGCTATTCGGGGTCTTGTGTGTTTCCATGCAAATTGTGAATTTTTTTGTTCTAGTTCTGTGAAAAATGCCATTGGCAGTTTGATAGGGATTGCATTGAATCTATAGATTGCTTTGGGTAGTATCATCATTTTCACAATGTTGATTCATCCAATCCAATAACATGGTATATCTCTCCATCTGTTTGTATCATCTTTAATTTCTTTCATCAGTGTCTTATAGTTTTCTGCATACAGGTCTTTTGTCTCCTTTGGTAGGTTTATTCCTAGGTATTATATTCTTTTTGTTGTAATGGTAAATGGGAGTTGTTCCTTAATTTCTCTTTCAGAATTTTCATCGTTAGTGTATAGGAATGCAAGAGATTTGTGTGCATTAATTTTGTATCCTGCTACTTTACCAAATTCATTGATTAGCTCTAGGAGTTTTCTGGTAGCATATTTAAGATTCTCTATGTATAGTATCATGTCATCTGCAAACAGTGAGAGTTTTAATTCTTCTTTTTAGATTTGGATTCCTTTTATTTCTTTTCCTTCTCTGATTGCCATGGCTAAAACTTTCAAAACTATGTTTACCAATAGTCGTGAGAGTTGGCAACCTTGTCTTGTTCCTGATCCTAGAGGAAACTGTTTCAGTTTTTCATCATTGAGAATGATGTTGGCTGTGGGTTTCTCATATATGGCCTTTATTATGTTGAGGTAGGTTTCCTCTATGCCTACTTTCTGGAGAGTTTTTATCATAAATGGGTGTTGAATTTTGTCAAAAGCTTTCCCAGCACCACTTATTGAAGAGGCTGTCTCTTCTCCATTGCATATTCTTGCCTCCTTTATCAAAGATAAGGTGACCATATGGCATGGGTTTACCTCTGGGTTTTCTATCCTGTTCCAGTGATCTATATTGCTGTTTTTGTTCCAGTACCATACTGTCGTGATTACTGTACCTTTGTAGTATAGTCTGAAGTAAGGGAGCCTGATTCCTCCAGCTCCATTTTTCTTTCTCAAGATTCCTTTGGCTCTTCGGGGTGTTTTGTGTTTCCATACAAATTGTGAAATTTTTTGTTCTAGTTCTGGGAAAAATGCCAGCGGTAGTTTGATAGGGATTGCATTGAATCTGTAGATTGCTTTGGGTAGTATAGCCATTTTCACAATGTTGATTCTTCCAGTGTAAAAACATGGTATATCTCTCCATCTGTTGATATGGTTATTAATTTCGTTCATCAGTGTCTTATAATTTTCTGCATACAGGTGTTTTGTCTCCTTTGGTAGGTTTATTCCTAGGTATTATATTCTTTTTGTTGTAATGGTAAATGGGAGTTGTTCCTTAATTTCTCTTTCAGAATTTTCATCGTTAGTGTATAGGAATGCAAGAGATTTGTGTGCATTAATTTTGTATCCTGCTACTTTACCAAATTCATTGATTAGCTCTAGGAGTTTTCTGGTAGCATATTTAAGATTCTCTATGTATAGTATCATGTCATCTGCAAACAGTGAGAGTTTTAATTCTTCTTTTTAGATTTGGATTCCTTTTATTTCTTTTCCTTCTCTGATTGCCATGGCTAAAACTTTCAAAACTATGTTTACCAATAGTCGTGAGAGTTGGCAACCTTGTCTTGTTCCTGATCCTAGAGGAAACTGTTTCAGTTTTTCATCATTGAGAATGATGTTGGCTGTGGGTTTCTCATATATGGCCTTTATTATGTTGAGGTAGGTTTCCTCTATGCCTACTTTCTGGAGAGTTTTTATCATAAATGGGTGTTGAATTTTGTCAAAAGCTTTTTCTGCATCTACTGAGATTATCATATGGTTTTTATCCTTCAATTTGTTAATATGGTGTGTCACATTGATTGATTTGTGTATACTGAAGAATCCTTGCATTCCTGGGATAAGCCCCACTTGATCATGGTGTATGATCTTTTTAATGTGCTGTTGGATTCTGTTTGCTGGTATTTTGTTGAGGATTTTTGCATCTATGTTCATCAGTGATTTTGGCCTGTAGTTTTCTTTTTTGTGACATCTTTGTCTGGTTTTGGTATTCGGGTGATGGTGGCCTCATAGAATGAGTTTGGGAGTGTTCCTCCCTCTGCTATATTCTGGAAGAGTTTGAGAAGGATGGGTGTTAGCTCTTCCCTAAATGTTTGATAGAATTCACCTGTGAAGCCATATGGTCCTGGGCTTTTGTTTGTTGGAAGATTTTTAATCACAGTTTCAATTTCAGGGCTTATGATTGGTCTGTTTATATTTTCTATTATATCCGGGTTCAGTCTCAGAAGGTTGTACTTTTCTAAGAATTTGTCCATTTCTTTCAGGTTGTCCATTTTATTGGCATAGAGTTGTTGCCAGTAATCTCTCATGATCCTTTATATTTCTGGAGTGTCAGTTGTTACGTCTTTTTCATTTCTAATTCTGTTGATTTGAGTCATCTCCTTTTTTTCTTGATGAGTCTGGCTAATGGTTTATCAATTTTGTTTATCTTCTAAAAGAAACAGCTTTTAGTTTTATTGATCTTTGCTATTGTTTCCTTCATTTCTTTTTCATTTATTTCTGACCTGATCTTTATGATTTCTTTCCTTCTGCTAAATTTGGGGGGTTTTTGTTGTTGTTCTTCTTCTTCCTCTAATTGCTTTAGGTGTAAGTTTAGGTTGTTTATTTGAGATTTTTCTCGATTTTTGAGGTAGGATTGTATTGCTATAAACTTCCCTCTTAGAACTGCTTTTGCTGCATCCCATAGGTTTTGGGTTGTCGTGTTTTCATTATCATTTGTTTCTAGGTATTTTTTGATTTCCTCTTTGATTTCACAGTGATCTCTTGGTTATTTAGGAGCATATTGTTTAGCCTCTATGAGTTTGTATTTTCTACAGTTTTTTCCCTGTAATTGATATCTAGTCTCATAGTGTTGTGGTCGGAAAAGAAACTTGATATGATTTCAATTTTCTTAAATTTACCGAGTGCTGATTTGTGACCCAAGATATGGTCCATCCTGAAGAATGTTCCATGAGCACTTGAGAAGAAAGTGTATTCTGTTGTTTTGGAATGGAATGTCCAAAAATATCAATTAAGTCCATCTGGTCTAATGTGTCATTTAATGCTTGTGTTTCCTTATTTATTTTCATTTTGGATGATCTGTCCATTGGTGAAAATGGGGTGTTAAAGTTCCCTACTATTATTGTGTTACTGTCAATTTCCCCTCTTTTTGGCTGTTAGCATTTGCCTTATGGCATATGTACGTGTCTTGTTTTTGTATCCATTCAGCCAGTCTATGTCTTTTGGTTGGAGCATTTAATCCATTTATGTTTAAGGTAATCATTGATATGTACATTTCTATTACCATTTTCTTGATTGTTTTGGGTTTGTTATAGTAGGTCTTTTCCTTCTCTTGTGTTTCCTGCCCAGAGAAATTCCTTTAGTATTTGTTGTAAAGCTGGTTTGGTGGTGCTGAATGCCCTTAACTTTTGCTTGTCTGTGGAGGTTTTAATTTCTCTGTCAAATCTGAATGTGATCCTTGCTGGCTAATCTTGGTTGTAGGTTTTTCCCTTTCATCACTTTAAATATGTCCTGCCACTCCCTTTTGGCTTGCAGAGTTTCTGCTGAAAGATCAGCTGTAAACCTTATGGTGATCCCCTTGTATGTTATTTGTTACTTTTCCCCCACTGCTTTTAATACTTTTTCTTTGTATTTAATTTTTGATAGTTTGATTAATATGTGTCTTGGCGTGTTTCTCCTTGGTTTTATTCTGTATGAGACTCTCTTTGCTTCCTGGGCTTGATTGACTATTTCCTTTCCCATGTTAGGGAAGTTTTCAACTATAATCTCTTCAAATATTTTCTTAGACCCTTTCTTTTTCTCTTCTTCCTCTGGGACCCCTATAATTCGAATGTTGTTGCTTTAATGTTGTTCCAGAGTTCTCTGAGACTGTCCTCAATTCTTTTCATTCTTTTTTCTTTATTCTGCTCTGTGGCAATTGTTTCCACTATTTTATCTTCCAGGTCACTTGTCCGTCCTTCTGCCTCAGTTATTCTGCTATTGATTCCTTCTAGAGAATTTTTAATTTCATTTAGTGTGTTGTTCATCATTGTTTGTTTGCTCTTCAGTTGTTCTGGGTCCTTGTTAAACATTTGTTGTATTTCCTCCATTCTATTTCCAAGATTTTGGGTCATCTTTAGTATCATTACTCTGAATTCATCTTCGGGTAGCCTGCCTATTTCCTCTTCATCTGTTTGGTCTGGTGGGTTTTTACTTTGCTCCTTCATCTGCTGCATATTTCTCTGTCTTCTCATTTTGTTTAACTTACTGTGTTTGTTGTCTCCTTTTCGCAGGCTGCAGGTATGTAATTCCCATTGTTCTTGGTGTCTGCCCCCAGTGGGTGAGGTTGGTTCAGTGGCTTGTATAGGCTTCCTGGTGGAGGGGACTGGTGCCTGTGTTCTGGTAGGTGGGCTTGGATCTTGTCCTTCTGGTGGGCACGGCCACATACAGTCATGCATTTTGGGGTGTCTGTGAACTTAGTATGACTTTAG